>NC_088229.1:7075712-7221138 GCF_036934945.1 Oncorhynchus masou masou | reverse complement strand
TTTGGTTGCAATTTAAAATGTTCGTCAAAGAGGCCAAGGATTTGGAATAGGATCTAGGAGAGACTATTATGAGACTATTGGAGAGACATTCTCTGGGATTATGAGACAGGGAAGAGCACAACAAAAGGAATATGACCCATATTATCTGAAACACACGGACTAATCTCTCCGTGTCTCTGTGTCTAGATGAAGGCCTGGTGTTAGGGCGGGACCTAGAGGTCCAGCTGGAGGTACGGCTGGTGTCTGACTCTGGTCTCCTGTTGCATGCTGGGTCTGGACAACAGCTCAGTCTCTACCTCAACCAGGGAGAGGTACGATTAACTAAGTGTTCTGTTGTTTTAGGGCTGCCTAGACAGTTTTCTTCTGTTTCAAACAGAGTCATATGTACAGTGAAAGAGTGTGTATAATGACGGTATAATGTGTTGTCCTCTACAGGTGACAGTCACAGTGAACAGTGGTCGCGGAAACTTCTTCTCCACCTCTTTCACACCAGAGGAATCCCTGTGTGACGGACGCTGGCACAGTATCACAGGTGAGTTCTTGCTGAGTTACAAATACAGGTGAATTCTAGCTGAGTTACAGATACAGGTGAATTCTAGCTGAGTTAGAGATACAGGTGAGTTCTAGCTGAGTTACAGATACAGGTGAGTTCTAGCTGAGTTACAGATACAGGTGAGTTGTAGCTTACAGATACAGGTGAGTTGTAGCTTAGTTACAGATACAGGTGAGTTGTAGCTTAGTTACAGATACAGGTGAGTTGTAGCTTAGTTACAGATACAGGTGAGTTGTAGCTGAGTTACAGATACAGGTGAGTTGTAGCTTACAGATACAGGTGAGTTGTAGCTTAGTTACAGATACAGGTGAGTTGTAGCTTAGTTACAGATACAGGTGAGTTGTAGCTTAGTTACAGATACAGGTGAGTAGTAGCTTAGTTACAGATACAGGTGAGTTGTAGCTTACAGATACAGGTGAGTTGTAGCTTAGTTACAGATACAGGTGAGTTGTAGCTTAGTTACAGATACAGGTGAGTTGTAGCTTAGTTACAGATACAGGTGAGTTCTAGCTGAGTTACAGATACAGGTGAGTTCTAGCTGAGTTACAGATACAGGTGAGTTCTAGCTTAGTTACAGATACAGGTGAGTTGTAGCTTAGTTACAGATACAGGTGAGTTCTAGCTTACAGATACAGGTGAGTTGTAGCTTAGTTACAGATACAGGTGAGTTGTAGCTTACAGATACAGGTGTGTTGTAGCTTAGTTACAGATACAGGTGAGTTGTGGTTTACAGATACAGGTGAGTTGTAGCTTAGTTACAGATACAGGTGAGTTGTAGCTTACAGATACAGGTGAGTCGTAGCTTAGTTACAGATACAGGTGAGTTGTAGCTTAGTTACAGAAACAGGGGAGTTGTAGCTTACAGATACAGGTGAGTTGTAGCTTAGTTACAGATACAGGTGAGTTGTAGCTTAGTTACAGATACAGGTGAGTTGTAGCTTACAGATACAGGTGAGTTGTAGCTTAGTTACAGATACAGGTGAGTTGTAGCTTAGTTACAGATACAGGTGAGTTGTAGCTTAGTTACAGATACAGGTGAGTTGTAGCTTAGTTACAGATACAGGTGAGTTGTAGCTTAGTTACAGATACAGGTGAGTTGTAGCTTAGTTACAGATACAGGTGAGTTGTAGCTTAGTTACAGATACAGGTGAGTTGTGGTTTACAGATACAGGTGAGTTGTAGCTTACAGATACAGGTGAGTTGAAGCTTACAGATACAGATACAGGTGAGTTATAGCTTACAGATACAGGTGAGTTATAGCTTACAGATACAGGTGAGTTCTAGCTGAGTTACAGATACAGGTGAGTTGTAGCTTAGTTACAGATACAGGTGAGTTGTAGTTTACAGATACAGGTGAGTTGTGGCTTAGTTACAGATACAGGTGAGTTGTAGCTTAGTTACAGATACAGGTGAGTTGTGGTTTACAGATACAGGTGAGTTGTAGCTTACAGATACAGGTGAGTTGAACCTTACAGATACAGGTGAGTTATAGCTTACAGATACAGGTGAGTTATAGCTTACAGATACAGGTGAGTTCTAGCTGAGTTACAGATACAGGTGAGTTGTAGCTTAGTTACAGATACAGGTGAGTTGTAGCTTAGTTACAGATACAGGTGAGTTGTAGCTTACAGATACAGGTGAGATGTGGCTTACAGATACAGGTGAGTTGTAGCTTACAGATACAGGTGAGTTATAGCTTACAGATACAGGTGAGTTGTGGCTTACAGCTACAGGTGAGTTGTAGCTTACAGATACAGGTGAGTTGTAGCTTACAGATACAGGTGAGTTGTAGCTTACAGATACATGTGAGTTGTACCTTACAGATACAGGTGAGTTGTAGCTTACAGATACAGGTGAGTTGTAGCTTACAGATACAGGTGAGTTGTAGCTTACAGATACAGGTGAGTTGTAGCTTACAGATACAGGTGAGTTGTAGCTTACAGATACAGGTGAGTTGTAGCTTACAGATACATGTGAGTTGTAGCTTACAGATACAGATGGGTTGTGGCTTACAGATACAGGTGAGTTGTAGCTTACAGATACAGATCCAGGTGTAGCCTGTTTAGTGCTCACACACTTTGGTCTTTATCGTCAAGGAATGAATGGTATCTCTTCCCTGAAATCAAATCAAATTTTATTTGTCACATACACATGGTTAGCAGATGTTAATGCGAGTGTAGCGAAATGCTTGTGCTTCTAGTTCCGACAATGCAGTAATAACCAACAAGTAATCTAACTAACAATTCCTAAACTACTGTCTTATACACAGTGTAAGGGGATAAAGAATATGTACATAATGATATATGAATGAGTGATGGTACAGAGCAGCATAGGCAAGATGCAGTAGATGGTATCGAGTACAGTATATACATATGAGATGAGTATGTAAACAAAGTGGCATAGTTAAAGTGGCTAGTGATACATGTATTACATAAGGATGCAGTCGATGATATAGAGTACAGTATATACGTATGCATATGAGATGAATAATGTAGGGTAAGTAACATTATATAAGGTAGCATTGTTTAAAGTGGCTAGTGATATATTTACATCATTTCCCATCAATTCCCATTATTAAAGTGGCTGAAGTTGAGTCAGTGTCAGTGTGTTGGCAGCAGCCACTCAATGTTAGTGGTGGCTGTTTAACAGTCTGATGGCCTTGAGATAGAAGCTGTTTTTCAGTCTCTCGGTCCCAGCTTTGATGCACCTGTACTGACCTCGCCTTCTGGATGATAGCGGGGTGAACAGGCAGTGGCTCGGGTGGTTGATGTCCTTGATGATCTTTATGGCCTTCCTGTAACATCGGGTGGTGTAGGTGTCCTGGAGGGCAGGTAGTTTGCCCCCGGTGATGCGTTGTGCAGACCTCACTACCCTCTGGAGAGCCTTACGGTTGAGGGCGGAGGAGTTGCCGTACCAGGCGGTGATACAGCCCGCCAGGATGCTCTCGATTGTGCATCTGTAGAAGTTTGTGAGTGCTTTTGGTGACAAGCCGAATTTCTTCAGCCTCTTGAGGTTGAAGAGGCGCTGCTGCGCCTTCTTCATGATGCTGTCTGTGTGAGTGGACCAATTCAGTTTGTCTGTGATGTGTATGCCGAGGAACTTAAAACTTGCTACTCTCTCCACTACTGTTCCATCGATGTGGATAGCGGGGTGTTCCCTCTGCTGTTTCCTGAAGTCCACAATCATCTCCTTAGTTTTGTTGACGTTGAGTGTGAGGTTATTTTCCTGACACCACACTCCGAGGGCCCTCACCTCCTCCCTGTAGGCCGTCTCGTTGTTGTTGGTAATCAAGCCTACCACTGTTGTGTCGTCCGCAAACTTGATGATTGAGTTGGAGGCGTGCGTGGCCACGCAGTCGTGGGTGAACAGGGAGTACAGGAGAGGGCTCAGAACGCACTCTTGTGGGGCCCCAGTGTTGAGGATCAGCGGGGAGGAGATGTTGTTACCTACCCTCACCACCTGGGGCGGCCCGTCAGGAAGTCCAGTACCCAGTTGCACAGGGCGGGGTCGAGACCCAGGGTCTCGAGCTTGATGACGAGCTTGGAGGGAACTATGGTGTTGAATGCCGAGCTGTAGTCGATGAACAGCATTCTCACATAGGTATTCCTCTTGTCCAGATGGGTTAGGGCAGTGTGCAGTGTGGTTGAGATTGCATCGTCTGTGGACCTATTTGGGCGGTAAGCAAATTGGAGTGGGTCTAGGGTGTCAGGTAGGGTGGAGGTGATATGGTCCTTGACTAGTCTCTCAAAGCACTCCATGATGATGGAAGTGAGTGCTACGGGGCGGTAGTCGTTTAGCTCAGTTACCTTAGCTTTCTTGGGAACTGGAACAATGGTGGCCCTCTTGAAGCATGTGGGAACAGCAGACTGGTATAGGGATTGATTGAATATGTCCGTAAACACACCAGCCAGCTGGTCTGCGCATGCTCTGAGGGCGTGGTTGGGGATGCCGTCTGGGCCTGCAGCCTTGCGAGGGTTAACACGTTTAAATGTTTTACTCACCTCGGCTGCAGTGAAGGAGAGACCGCATGTTTCCGTTGCAGGCCGTGTCAGTGGCACTGTATTGTCCTCAAAGCGGGCAAAAAAGTAATTTAGTCTGCCTGGGAGCAAGACATCCAGGTCCGTGACTGGGCTGGATTTCTTCCTGTAGTCCGTGATTGACTGTAGACCCTGCCACATGCCTCTTGTGTCTGAGCCGTTGAATTGAGATTCTACTTTGTCTCTGTACTGACGCTTAGCTTGTTTGATAGCCTTATGGAGGGAATAGCTGCACTGTTTGTATTCAGTCATGTTACCAGACACCTTGCCCTGATTGAAAGCAGTGGTTCGCGCTTTCAGTTTCACGCGAATGCTGCCATCAATCCACGGTTTCTGGTTAGGGAATGTTTTAATCATTGCACTATCGTTTCCTCACAATATTACACTGAACAAAAATATAAATGTAAACACATGTAAAGTGTTGGTCCCATGTTTCATGAGCTGAAATAAAAGATCCAAGAAATGTTCCATACGCACAAAAAGCTTATTTCTTTCAAATGTTGTGCACAAATTTGTTTACATCCCTGTTAGTGAGCAATTCTCCTTTGCCAAGGTAATCTATCCACCTGACAGGTGTGGCATATCAAGAAGCTGATTAAACAGCATGGTCATTACCCAGGTGCACCTTGTGCTGGGGACAATGAAAGGCCACTCTAAAATGTGCAGTTTTGTCACGCAGATGTCTCAAGTTTTGAGGGAGCGTGCAACTGGCATGCTGACAATGTTGCCATAGAATTTAATGTTCATTTCTCTACCATAAGCCGCCTCCAACATCGTTTTAGAGAATGTGGCAGTACATCCAACCAGACTAACAACTGTACGGTTTGCTGATGTCAACGTTGTGAACAGAGGGCCCAATGCTGGTTGTGGTATGTGCAGGCATAAACTACAGACAACGAACACAATTGCATTTTATCGATGGCAATTTGAATGCATAGAGACACCGTGAAGAGATCCTGAGGCCCATTGTCGTGCCATTCATCCACCTCCATCACCTCATGTTTCAACATGATCATGCACAGCCCCATGTCACATGGATCTGGACACAATTATTGGAAGCTGAAAATGTCCCAGTTCTTCAATGGCCTGCGTACTCACCAGACATGTCACCCATTGAGCATGTTTGGGATGCTCTGGATAGTCCTGTACAACAGCGTGTTCCAGTTCCCGCCAATATTCCGCAACTTCACACAGTCATTGAAGAGCAGTGGGACAACATTCCACAGGCCACAATCAGCAGCCTGATCAACTCTATGTGAAGGAGATGTGTCGCGCTGCATGAGGCAAATGGTGGCAACACCAGATACTGACTGGTTTTCTGGTCCACGACCCTACCTTTGTTTTAAAGGTACCAGTGACCAACAGACACACATCTGTATTCCCAGTCATGTGAAATCCATAGATTAGGGCCGTATTTAATTATTTTAATTGACTGATTTCCTTATTTGAACTGTAACTCAGTAAAATCTTTGAAATTGTTACATGTTGCGTTTTTATATTTTTTGTTCAGTGTAGATTTGCACTGGGAAATCATTATAGCATCATCTATGTTACTAAACTTGGGATCAATACATTTGATTCAATTCAAAACAGTCTTCTACTAATGTTGTTTCCATTGGCTGTTCGCCCCGTAGTCATGAAGAAGAGCAACGTGCTGCAGCTCCATGTGGATGCAGCCAGTGAACACAGTGTGGGGCCCAAGAAGGGCCGATCCTCCGGGGCCAAGGAGACTGTGTATCTGGGGGGAGCACCAGGTGAGCACCTCTCCCTTTCTCCATCAAAACCTCCTTCTGTTGAACCCTACACTCCTGACCTTACTCTGTCGAACACTGGAGCTAATCGGATATTAATGCCATACACATATTCAGAAGTAAATAAATTTAAAAAATACATTATTAGCTGTCAGGGGGGGAATGGTAATCACAAAACTATTCAGTGATTTTCATAATTTGCGAGACAGAGTATTTTACAGTGTGAGTGGTGAACGAAAGACTACTGCAACACACATGTACAACGTCAAACATGAGAATGTTTTTAAAATAATTTATTCCAAAAAATAGCTTTCGGCACACGGACAACGTCTAAACCTTCCGTCTCTAACATAAAGAACTAAAAATATCTTTCTGCATTTCAACTTGTATTCTCCTCTCCTCTAGATGACGTTGATGTGCCGGGCCTCCCCGCTGCCCTGCCCTCCTTCCATGGTTGTGTTCGGAGAGCAGTCCTGAACCAGCGACCAGCCGTGCTGTCTAAACCCCTGTTAGTACACGGAGCTGTGGGCACACAGGGCTGTCCAGCCATGTAGACCTCTTTTAACCCTGTTACACCTGGTTTAGCCCTGTTACCCCGGTTTAGCCCTGTTCCCCCTGGTTTAGCCCTGTTACCCCCGGTTTAGCCCTGTTCCCCCCGGTTTAGCCCTGTTACCCCCGGTTTAGCCCTGTTCCCCCCGGTTTAGCCCTGTTACCCCCGGTTTAGCCCTGTTCCCCCCGGTTTAGCCCTGTTACCCCCGGTTTAGCCCTGTTCCCCCCGGTTTAGCCCTGTTACCCCGGTTTAGCCCTGTTACCCCCGGTTTAGCCCTGTTACCCCCGGTTTAGCCCTGTTCCCCCTGGTTTAGCCCTGTTACCCCTGGTTCAGCCCTGTTACCCCTGGTTCAGCCCTGTTCCCCCGGTTTAGCCCTGTTACCCCGGTTTAGCCCTGTTACCCCCGGTTCAGCCCTGTTCCCCCCGGTTTAGCCCTGTTCCCCCCGGTTTAGCCCTGTTCCCCCCGGTTTAGCCCTGTTCCCCCCGGTTTAGCCCTGTTACCCCCGGTTTAGCCCTGTTCCCCCCGGTTTAGCCCTGTTACCCCGGTTTCGCCCTGTGACCCCCGGTTTCGCCCTGTTACCCCCGGTTTAGCCCTGTTACCCCCGGTTTAGCCCTGTTACCCCCGGTTTCGCCCTGTTACCCCCGGTTTAGCCCTGTTACCCCAGGTTCAGCCCTGTTCACCCGGCTAACGCAGGGCCAAACTCAATACGACAACGTTACAGAACGTTATTACATTACTGTCTGCAACAATACACCCGTGGGCCACGTTCATTAGGAAAAAACGTTATGGAGCAAATAGAAATGTCATGAATAGAGCTGATGATGTAATTCTGTATTGTACATGTCAGAGGTATGTTTGTTCTATGTCATATACACTACATAGTCAAAAGTATGCGGACATCCATTTAATATAGTGGATTCAGCTATTTCAGCACACACCCGTTGCTGACAAGGGGAATAACTTTTCAGCCCTGCTAGAGCTGCCCCGGTTAGCTGTAAGTGCTGTTATTGTGAAGGGGAAACGTCTAGGAGCAACAATGTCTCGGCCGCAAAGTGGTAGGCCACACAAGCTCACAGAACTGGATCAGCAGAGTGCTGAAGAGCATAGCCCGTAGAAATCGTCTGCCCTCGTTTGCAACACTCACTACCGAGTTCCAAACTGCCTCTGGAAGCAACGTCAGCACAATAACTGTTCGTCGGGAGCTTCATGAAATGGGTTTCCATGACCGAGCAGTCGCACACAAGCTTAAGATCACCATGCGCAATGCCAAGCATCGGCTGGAGTGGTGTAAAACTCAACCCCATTGTCTCTGGAACAGTGGAAACGCATTCTCTGGAGTGATAAATCCCACTTCACCATCTGGCAATCTGACTGATGAATCTGGGTTACAAGGATGCCAAGAGAACGTTACCTGCCAAAGATGTATAGTTCCAACTGTAAAGTTTGGAGGAGGTATAATGGTCTGGGGCTGTTTTTCATGGTTCGGGCTAGGACCCTTAGTTCCAGTGAAGGGAAATCTTAACCCTATAGTATACAATTAAATTCTAGACGATTCTGTGCTTCCCACTTTGTGGCAACAGTTTGGTGAAGGACCTTTCCTGTTTCAGCGTGACAATTCCCCCGTGAGGTCCATATAGAAATGGTTTGTTGAGATCGGTGTTGAAGAACTTGACTGGCCTGCACAAAGCCCTGACCTCAACCCCATTGAACACCTTTGGGAGCCAGGCCTAATCACCCAACATCAGTGGCCAACCTCACTAAGGCTCTTGGTGGCTGAATGGAAGCAAATCCCCGCAGTAATGTTCCAACATCTAATGGAAAGCCTTCCCAGAAGAGTGGATGCTGTTATAGCAGAAAAATGGGGACCAACTCCATATTTATGTCCATGATTTTGGAATGAGAAGTTCGACGAGCAGGTGTCCACATACTTTTGGCAATGTAGTGTGTATTTTTATCTGAACATTCCACAACATTGTTTCCAACTGTTTTAAAGGATCAATATAAACACACACGATGTCCGATCACTGGAGGTGGGTTATATACAGTAGTTAATTTAAATATATTTATTTTTAATCTTACAAAAATGTATTATATATATATATTTAAAAAAAACTTGTTTTCGATTTTTTTGTTATGGGGTACTGTATGTAGATTTAGCCCTGAGGAAAACATTTTAATTGAATCCATTTTAGAATAACGTAAAATAACATGTGGAACGTTAAAAAAAATGTGTAAAAAAAAAATTTAAAAAAGGGGGAGGGGTCTGTCTGTATACTTTCTGAATACACTGTGTGTCGCTTTCAAGGACGACAGTTCCAACTACTTTTAGAAAAAAAAATGTGTTTAATCATTGTTTTTCTGCTTTAGATACATTCACCTTTGACCCTAGCTCCAAATGTCACAGAGTAAAAACATTCACCTTTGACCCTAGCTCCAAATGTCACAGAGTAAAAACATTCACCTTTGACCCTAGCTCCAAATGTCACAGAGTAAAAACATTCACCTTTGACCCTAGCTCCAAATGTCACAGAGTAAAAACATTCACCTTTGACCCTAGCTCCAAATGTCACAGAGTAAAAACATTCAACTTTGACCCTAGCTCCAAATGTCACAGAGTAAAAACATTCAACTTTGATCCTAGCTCCAAATGTCACAGAGTAAAAACATTCAACTTTGACCCTAGCTCCAAATGTCACAGAGTAAAAACATTCAACTTTGACCCTAGCTCCAAATGTCACAGAGTAAAAACATTCACCTTTGACCCTAGCTCCAAATGTCACAGAGTAAAAACATTCAACTTTGACCCTAGCTCCAAATGTCACAGAGTAAAAACATTCACCTTTGACCCTAACTCCAAATGTCACAGAGTAACCGGCTCTCGGTAATACTGTGAAACATCCCTTAAATAAATTTTATTTTTTTAAATAATCTCTCACAGCTAGCATTTGGCACATCACAATGATACCACACCATGTGTACTGTCTTCTATAGATTAATTACACATTTGGTATAATGGGAAATGTATGGATTATATCAAAAGAGAGAGGATTTTAAAACGTCAAGCAATTACTGTTTGTGTATATATATATAAAAGGTGTATATACACACACACATTATCTCACTCAGAAAACAAGCGGAACCCCCTAATCAGTATAGCTGTTGTAAATGTATTCTTGTTAAATAAAGTTTTTTTTCAATACAAAATGGACAATGGGTAAAAAAATAAATAATTGTCATCAATTGTGTATTGCTTTTCAATAAGAAACAAAAGGCATTGATTATTTTCATTCTTTTACATCTTTATCTAGAAGTCAATGCATTGGATACAGATGCTATTGATTCATTGGCAGCTTTTTAAAATTGTATTAATAAGATGCATTAGAGAAATGCAGAACATTTTGTTCAGTTACCACTCCCTCCAGACGAGCGGTTGTGTGGTGCTGTACTGCAGTAACAAAGAGAAAGGAGGATGAGTCAGACACATGAGATCTTCTAATCCAGTGTCACGCTGGTATAAAGGATTTTGGAGACAGGAACACACAATAGGTTGTTTTTTTTAATACACCCAAAACAAACACGTATACAAAAACACTGGGCTGTACCCAAACAGAAATTGAGCTCAGGTGCATCCTGTTTCCATTGATCATCCTTTAAATATTTCTACAACTTAATTGGAGTCCATCTGTGGTAAATTCAATTGATTGGACATGATTTGGAGAGGCAAACAACTGTCTATATAAGGTCCAACAGTTCACAGTGCATGTCAAAAAACCAAGCCATGCGGTTGAAGGAATTGTCCGTAGAGCTCCGAGACAGGGTTGTGTCGAGGCACAGATCTGGGGAGTGACCATCGGGTCACCTCCCTGACCAAGACCCTTCTCCCAGATTGGTCAGTTTGGCTGGGTGGCCAGCTTTATGAAGTGTCTTGGTGGTTCCAAACTTCTACCATTTAAGAATGATGGAGGCTACTGTGTTGTTGGGAACCTTCAACGCTACAGACGTTTTTTGGTACTCTTCCCCAGATCTTTGCAAAAAAAAACAATCCGATTTTGACAGAAATATGTCTGAGACGCAAAGAAAATCCAAGGAGAGGGGGTACAAAAAATGGTCAGATCAATACTGACATTGACAAAATTCAAAATGAATCGAGACATGATCTCTTTCAAGGGCAGTCTCGCAAAAAGAAGCATTCATGTGTTCAAACTACTCGCTATTCAAAGTGTTCTGATTTGTTCAGGACTCGTTCACAAACATTGGCACGTTCTCAGAACCGATGACCGTATCGGTAATGTGTTTTCGGACCCTTCCTTGGTTGTATTCTGGCGGGGCAGAAATCTAAGAGATCAATTGGTAAACTCTGATTTACCACCCCAAAATATCCCCGTACAACGTCTATTTGCGCCCCTACTGGATGGAAACTGCAAGTGTAACGGCTGTGCTCAATGCAATGGCGCCTATAAGTGTAGATCCTTCAAACAGGGAAGCAGATCCCAATCCAAGGTGTTATCACGTGCTCCCACTAAGGCAGTTATTTATCTTCTAACTTGTCTTTGTGGTAAAAATGTGGGTAAAACAAAGCGCGAATTAAAAGTACGAATCTCGGAACATCTTAGCACCATTAGGTGCAAAAACCCGATATACCCAGCTGCAGATCACTTTTTGGAAGCGAACCACTTGATTTCGTCCCTACGTTATATCGGAATCGAACGTGTCACCCTCCGTAGGAGAGGTGGTGACCGATAATTTATTGTTAAAACGAGAGGATCCCTAGATCTTTAATTTAAAGACCATTTCTCCCGTCGGTCTTAACCTAGACTTTGATCTGAAGCCATTATTGTGATTTTTGTTACTCGTAAATGTCTGCATCTGAGCTCCCAGCATGTACGGCTCTCCTTTTCTTTTTTTCAGTTCGAGAAGGAGGGCACGAAGATGAGGAGGAACGGAAGTCCACTTTAATAGCTTGCTTCTACTATAATATTTTATAAAACAATTTGTTTCTTGCCCGTTATGTATTTATCAGAGTTATTGACCTCGCAATAACCGTGATACGAGTATCTTACATGGTGCTGAAACTTGAAGCAGCAGCTGCGGCACAATCAGTCGGAAATGGACAGTTCATGGTGCTGAAAGTAGGCAAATTCGAGAAGGCATAGCCTAATTAATTTGAACCGTATTCATTTGAATTAGACTTTACTAACAGGAGGGCTTTGTGTTGGAGTCTATTTCTTCCTGTTTTAGAAATTAGGTAGGCCTACCTGTTTGACAGAAGAAGAAACAAATCTATATATCCATACATGAGGTCACCAATCTCATATTTATGTTAATTGATTAATGAGTCACTTTAAGACCGCAGGACATTAGTATTTTTTTTAAATGTTGTTGCTCTTAAGCATTCATATGATGTATGCTCGTGGATTTCAGTTTGTATTGCTATATGAGTGTAATAAAAAAAAATATCTTAACTTCAAAAACCACACGTTTAAACATGAAGGATTTGGTAAATAAGACCCATTTATACATTGTTCCAAAATCTAAATCTAATCCGAAGACATGTCCAAGACTTGTAATAATTTACTTCTAGTAAGTAGAAATGTAGAAGGGTAGGCCAGGTATGTTCTAGAAAGGTTTTGGAAGAAACATGGGTTTAGAGAAAGAGGGAACCCCCCCTAATGTTGTCTTGATTACGTCACTCGGAACGGATTCCCTCGTACCGCCTACTTTTTAACACCAGGGTGCGCGCACGTCAGTTTGCGACAAACCATCGAGAGCAAGATGTAGGAGGGATTGGCTATAGCTTTATACTACTAGAATGGCTTGGAACGTTCTTTGAAGATGATATTATTGTCAGCCATTTTGGTCAGGGAGGTGGTCAACCATGACATGCCAGTCCTGTGATAAGATATTGTGTGAAATAATGAATTTGAAGAAGGTATCTGCACTGTATGTTTGTTAGCTAGCCAGACAGCTTTAGAGGAATGATTCCATACATGTTTTCAAATTAACTGCCAATACTCCATTCAAACAATGCATTCAGTCCACAGCCATACACTGGCTGAAATCATCTGATGACAGGACTTCTACAAGTTGTTAATACAACAAGTTGTTAATATATATTGTATCATAATAATATCACTCACAGCTTTCCATAAAAATGTATGTTCTGTTTAAATATACTTTAGGATATTTATTCTGAAAGTTGGTATAAAACCCTGTGTAAACTATATTTATTACAATATATATATGATAATATTTTAGGTTGACAATTCTACGCAATATATCACATCCCTTACTTCTTCTTTCCTGCATAAGTAAAAATCTGGATTATGCCTCTACTTTTATATGCCATTCATTCCAATTCGGCTGGTTTGGATTTCTCCCTGACCAAGATGGCTGCCATTTTCATCCCAACCTATTCTGGAACGTAGAGAGTTTATGACAAGGCTTCCTTCTAGTTATTTTATAGATCTCTATGAGCTAGACAGGCAGACAGTGGTGTTTCTAGTTTAGCGACATGTTTTTTTTTAATGATTGTCAAAGCCAAACAAACTAGTATGAACTGCTGCTTTGGGATGCAAGTATTATAGTAAGCAACCTTTTCAATACCACAAATCGGACATCAGCGGTGCACAAATATACGGTAAGAACTGCTTTGATAGCACATTTCGTATCCCATGGTCATGCTAGTTAACAGTTAGCTATGAATAGTGTCTGAATGTAGCTAGCATGCTAACTAGAAGCTGCTAAATCTATATAGATGCTGTGTTCTTTTGATGCGGTAGCAAGAGATTATCCGCTTTACCGTTTCAGTCCTCCGATCTTTATTTTCTGGGAGGTTGCTGGTAATTTAGTTGGATTTAAAAACCAGGCCACGATGCATTAGCAAACCACCTATTCTATTTTTTATTTTATTTTTTACAGATGACGTTAGCTAGAGAACTAAACATTATTCTATTTGACGATAGCCACCTAACCAAGGACCCCGGAGAGTTGAACAAATCTGTATTTTTTATTTTATTCAATCTGACCGGTGACATAGTAAACTAGCTGGTTGTCGTCGATGTTTGTCACATTTATTATTTTACGTATTTTATAGCTAGAACCATGTGACTGACAGTCATTGTTCCAAGGAAACCACAAGCAATGAGTTCCCCTTGACCAGAAAGAAGGTAGTGGCTCCCTGGTTCGAATCCAGGCTGCATCACATCCGGCCGTTGGAGGGGTAGGTTTGGCCGGGAGGGGGGAGGGTAGTCCGTCCATTGTAAATAAGAATTTGTTCTTAACTGACTAGTTAAATGAAGATTAACTGCAGTAACGCCTCTTGAACTGGGATGCAGTGCCTTTGACCTCTGTGCCACTTGGGAGCCCTGTAGCATTGACTGTAACAGAACCTGAACCCTTTTCGTAAACTTAACCTCATTACCGTAACCTGCTACGTGAATTCCCATAACCCGCTACGTCAAATCCCCTAACCCGCTACGTCAAATCCCCTAACCCGCTACGTCAAATCCCCTAACCCGCTACGTCAAATCCCCTAACCCGCTACGTCAAATCCCCTAACCTGCTACATCAAATCCCCTAACCCGCTACGTCAAATCCCCTAACCCGCTACGTCAAATCCCCTAACCCGCTACGTCAAATCCCCTAACCCGCTACGTCAAATCCCCTAACCCGCTACGTCAAATCCCCTAACCCGCTACGTCAAATCCCCTAACCCGCTACGTCAAATCCCCTAACCCGCTACGTAAGCAAACCATCTAAGGGGGCGTGGTTTCCCTGAATCAGCTGGTGCTTGTTAGTTAGCCATGTTAGCATGCCATGCCTGGGTCATGTTAGCTCTGAAACTCTAGACGCCATTCTGCCTTCTCCATGCAGTTTTCAGCTATTAGCTGCGCCCATGATTACCAAGTCAACTTCAATCCAGACGCTGTGTTTTAACGTTTCAGAAACGTCAATAATCCATCGCTTTCAATACAGCTTTCGAAACATATGGTCCTTTCATCAGCAAGAAAGAACCCTTCATATTTCAAGATACTGTAGCAGTTTTTGCACAGATCCATTCAGCTATCAGTGCCTCCATCTGACAAAACTACACTTACGCTACACTTCCTGAGTTAGTTTACACACAGGTATTTGGAGCACGCTAGATAGCTAATTAGCACAGGTTGTTGCCTTTTGTCTTCCATAAACAAGCGCAGTGACATCGAGATATGTCCGTATGGGAACACTAATCCTATAAAAGGTGTGTATCAATTTAACCTTTTTTTTTTGGAAAATGCTGTCTGGTTGATATAAACGATAAGGTCCATATGCTTCCAAAACCATAACGCGACGTGTGTGTTAATGTACAGATTGGGTAACAGGGCTCTTAACAACACAAGAGTCAGGATCAAGGGTTACGTTCGTAAACACAGCAACAACAACAAAAAGAAACATCCTCTGACTGTCACCTGCTTTTATTTTCAGCAAACCTAACAATCTGTAAATATTTGTATGAACATAACAACATTCAACAACTGAGACACAGACGTGACTAACAGTATTTTTTATTTAACCAGACAAGTCAGTTAAGAACAAATTCTTATTTTCAATGACGGCCTGGGAACAGTGGGTTAACTGCCTGTTCAGGGGCAGAGCGACAGATTTGTACCTTGTCAGCTCGGGGGTTTGAACTTGCAACCTTCCGGTTACTAGTCCAACGCTCTAAACCACTAGGCTACCTGCCTCTAACCACTAGGCTAGGAAGGTAGTTGGATGGCCTATTTACAGATGGGCTATGTGCAGTGATCTGTGAGCTGCTCTGACAGCTGGTGCTTAAAGTTAGTGACGGAGATATGGGTCTCCTGCTTCAGTGATTTTTGCAGTTCGTCCCAGTCATAGGCAGCAGAGAACTGGAAGGAAAGGCGACCAAAGGAGTAATTGGCTTTGGGGTTAACCAGTGAGATATACCTGATGGAGCGTGTGCTACGGGTGGGTGCTGCTATGATGACCAGTGAGCTGAGATAAGGCGGGCTTTACTTAAATTGCTCATTGTGTAAATGTATTTTTGTTTTCAATAAACATTGGGGACTAAATATAGTTGACATGTTGTCAACAGTCTAAGGCTAATGCCCCATAGTTGTGTACTTATCACTTTTGTTGCTGAACTACCAACCCGTTTTATAAAGTACAGCATTCCCCAACTTTAGTCCCTCCCTGTTCAGTTCCCTCACCCCGTCCTCACATAACTCAACTGCCCCACCCCCCCAGTGCGGGATGCCACTTCCTAGTATAACTGCAAAGAGGGGGGGCGGGGACAAACAGTCGGGAGGTTCCACTAATTCAGTAAATTGTCGAGGTGGAGTTAAGATGGCGTGTCGCTTTGTTAACGTCCAAAAGTGGAAAGTCGTGTCACAAAGCTCTGTTTCCATTTCCCCCTGAAAACGAATGAATCCAGTTGTTTCCAACCTTCGTTATGGCTCAGTCATCTTTCCCGATGACTCTATCGAGATCTCGACATGCATTCGGTTTCAAACTGCCATCCTAGAATTAGTTTGTGTGACTTCAAAATTAGAGGCGTTGTACAACACTAATTCCTCAGCGATTTGGATCGACCTCCTAACCAATCAAAGTTGATTATTTCATTGTGTTAGGTGCGGGCTCTGACCCGACCGATTGGTTTCTAGGACCAATCAGAATGGTCAGAATGTGTTTTGCGTTCTAGGAATCGTGGGTAAATCCAGACTCGTGGTGGGAAAGAAACGCCAGTTGGCCAAAGCGATGTGGATAGTTAGCCACTAGACAGGCAGGCGAACATCAGCCCTGATTCCACAACATGGGTACAACAATGCATCTCATCAATCCACTTGTATAATAGAAATAAGCTCCCTCTCTCAATTTTTGCGTCACGTGTAGCCTCATGTGTCTGGATTTGGATTTGCCTTCCTCTCCCACGATTTCTAGAACGCAAAAACATTCTGACCATCTGGGGCGGCAGGTAGCCTAGTGGTTAGAGGCAGGTAGCCTAGTGGTTAGAGGCAGGTAGCCTAGTGGTTAGAGGCAGGTAGCCTAGTGGTTAGAGGCAGGTAGCCACTATGGTTAGAGGCAGGTAGCCACTATGGTTAGAGGCAGGTAGCCACTATGGTTAGAGGCAGGTAGCCACTATGGTTAGAGGCAGGTAGCCACTATGGTTAGAGGCAGGTAGCCACTATGGTTAGAGGCAGGTAGCCTCTATGGTTAGAGGCAGTTAGCCACTATGGTTAGAGGCAGTTAGCCACTATGGTTAGAGGCAGTTAGCCACTATGGTTAGAGGCAGGTAGCCACTATGGTTAGAGGCAGGTAGCCACTATGGTAAGAGGCAGGTAGCCTGGTGGTTAGAGCGTTGGACTTGTAACCGAAAGGTTGCAAGATCAAACCCCTGAGCTGACAAGGTTCAAATCTGTCGTTCTGCCCCTGAACAGGCAGTTAACCCAATGTTCCTAGGCCTTCATTGAAAATAAGAATTTGTTCTTAAACTGGCTTTTTTTTATTTTATAAAAAGGTAAAATAAATGACGCGCACAGCCTCAAGGGAGTTTCTTCAGTCTGTCACAATTGAAGACAGGCTTGTGACTATAGAGGATAGCATAAATCAAATGTATGCTTTGTTATTAGGCAGGTCACAGCCCGGATGCAAATATGGCCAACCTTTTTTTGTTTGAGGTAGCAACAAGACCTAGCTAGTGTCAACAAGTTCATTGTGTGTTGGCCTAAGACTTGTGCTATTGACAGTATTTCTGTTTCAGGCAAGATGTGGAGATGACCATTTTAGTTGCTGTATTCATTTCAATGTTAACTGAGACAAATCCTCCCTCCCTCCATGTCCTCGTCTCCTTAGGAAACTGTTTTAAAGATCACAGATGTATGTTTGTGGCTACTGGTTAGCTTTGTGGCTACTGGTTAGCTTTGTGGCTACTGGTTAGCTTTGTCCCTACTGGTTAGCTTTGTGCCTACTGGTTAGCTTTGTGCCTACTGGTTAGCTTTGTGCCTACTGGTTAGCTTTGTGCCTACTGGTTAGCTTTGTGCCTACTGGTTAGCTTTGTGCCTACTGGTTAGCTTTGCGGCTCCTGGTTAGCTTTGCGGCTCCTGGTTAGCTTTGCGGCTCCTGGTTAGCTTTGTCCCTACTGGTTAGCTTTGTGCCTACTGGTTAGCTTTGTGCCTACTCGTTAGCTTTGTGGCTACTGGTTAGCTTTGTCCCTACTGGTTAGCTTTGTGGCTCCTGGTTAGCTTTGTGCCTGCTGGTTAGCTTTGTGCCTGCTGGTTAGCTTTGTGCCTACTGGTTAGCTTTGTGCCTACTGGTTAGCTTTGTGGCTCCTGGTTAGCTTTGTGGCTACTGGTTAGCTTTGCGGCTCCTGGTTAGCTTTGTCCCTACTGGTTAGCTTTGTGCCTACTCGTTAGCTTTGTGCCTACTCGTTAGCTTTGTGCCTACTCGTTAGCTTTGTGCCTACTCGTTAGCTTTGTGCCTACTCGTTAGCTTTGTGCCTACTCGTTAGCTTTGTGCCTACTCGTTAGCTTTGTGCCTACTCGTTAGCTTTGTGCCTACTCGTTAGCTTTGTGCCTACTCGTTAGCTTTGTGCCTACTCGTTAGCTTTGTGGCTACTGGTTAGCTTTGTGCCTACTCGTTAGCTTTGTGCCTACTCGTTAGCTTTGTGCCTACTGGTTAGCTTTGTGCCTACTGGTTAGCTTTGTGCCTACTGGTTAGCTTTGTGGCTACTGGTTAGCTTTGTCCCTACTGGTTAGCTTTGTCCCTACTGGTTAGCTTTGTCCCTACTGGTTAGCTTTGTGCCTACTGGTTAGCCCTATGGGTAGTGCACTACATTTGGCGAGGGCCCTATGGGTAGTGCACTGCATTTGGCGAGGGCCCTATGGGTAGTGCACTGCATTTGGCGAGGGCCCTATGGGTAGTGCACAGCATTTTGCGAGGGCCCTATGTCTAGTGCACTGCATTTGGCGAGGGCCCTATGGGTAGTGCACTGCATTTGGCGAGGGCCCTATGGGTAGTGCACTGCATTTGGCGAGGGCCCTATGGTAGTGCACTACATTTGGCGAGGGCCCTATGGGTAGTGCACTACATTTGGCGAGGGCCCTATGGGTAGTGCACTACATTTGGCGAGGGCCCTATGGGTAGTGCACTACATTTGGCGAGGGCCCTATGGGTAGTGCACTATACAGGGAGTAGGCTGCCATTCGAGACACACACACACTTTGGCTGGTTGGCACCTAAACAATTGGCTAGTTAATTGGATGTTTTAGCTTCAGAGGTCTCTGCCAACATGTTGAGTTACAGAGAGAGAGAGTTATCAGCAGCTATGTTTCCCCTCTGAGCTTGTAGCTCCTGTATCCTTTAACCTTTAACCTTGCTACCATTGGCTGTACACAAGGAGGAAGATCTTGGTTGTGGGTACAGCTGAACGTAATGAAAGGGAGAGCAAATCATCCGCTCACTATTTAGGCCAGGGCCCATCAGGGCACTCTCTCTGCATCCCTGTACTACTGTTGGCCAGGGCACCCTCTCTGCATCCCTGTACTACTGTTGACCAGGGCACTCTCTCTGCATCCCTGTACTACTGTTGGCCAGGGCACCTCTCTGCATCCCTGTACTACTGTTGGCCAGGGCACTCTCTCTGCATCCCTGTACTACTGTTGACCAGGGCACTCTCTCTGCATCCCTGTACTACTGTTGACCAGGGCCCATCAGGGCACTCTCTCTGCATCCCTGTACTACTGTTGGCCAGGGCACTCTCTCTGCATCCCTGTACTACTGTTGGCCAGGGCACCCTCTCTGCATCCCTGTACTACTGTTGACCAGGGCCCATCAGGGCACTCTCTCTGCATCCCTGTACTACTGTTGGCCAGGGCCCATCAGGGCACTCTCTCTGCATCCCTGTACTACTGTTGGCCAGGGCCCATCAGGGCACTCTCTCTGCATCCCTGTACTACTGTTGGCCAGGGCACTCTCTCTGCATCCCTGTACTACTGTTGACCAGGGCACTCTCTCTGCATCCCTGTACTACTGTTGACCAGGGCCCATCAGGGCACTCTCTCTGCATCCCTGTACTACTGTTGACCAGGGCCCATCAGGGCACTCTCTCTGCATCCCTGTACTACTGTTGGCCAGGGCCCATCAGGGCACTCTCTCTGCATCCCTGTACTACTGTTGGCCAGGGCCCATCAGGGCACTCTCTCTGCATCCCTGTACTACTGTTGGCCAGGGCCCATCAGGGCCCACCATGCTAGCTGCCTGGCAGTCTCTCTGCATACCTAATGTTCCCTGTGTCGTGTGCTACAGTTGGCCAGGGCCCACCAGGGCTCACAGGGCTCTCTGGTCATAACTAGAGTACCATTTCTCACGTAAAGCCTCTGTCTGTTGTTCTGTAAACAGTCTGGACTACGCTGTTCTGTCTACAATCTGGACTACGCTGTTCTGTCTACAGTCTGGACTACGCTGTTCTGTCTACAGTCTGGGCTACGCTGTTCTGTCTACAGTCTGGACTACGCTGTTCTGTCTACAGTCTGGACTACGCTGTTCTGTCTACAGTCTGGACTACGCTGTTCTGTCTACAGTCTGGGCTACGCTGTTCTGTCTACAGTCTGGACTACGCTGTTCTGTCTACAGTCTGGACTACGCTGTTCTGTCTACAGTCTGGACTACGCTGTTCTGTCTACAGTCTGGACTACGCTGTTCTGTCTACAGTCTGGACTACGCTGTTCTGTCTACAGTCTGGGCTACGCTGTTCTGTAAACAGTCTGGGCTACGCTGTTCTGTAAACAGTCTGGACTACGCTGTTCTGTCTACAGTCTGGACTACGCTGTTCTGTCTACAGTCTGGACTACGCTGTTCTGTCTACAGTCTGGGCTACGCTGTTCTGTCTACAGTCTGGACTACGCTGTTCTGTCTACAGTCTGGGCTACGCTGTTCTGTCTACAGTCTGGACTACGCTGTTCTGTCTACAGTCTGGACTACGCTGTTCTGTCTACAGTCTGGACTACGCTGTTCTGTCTACAGTCTGGGCTACGCTGTTCTGTCTACAGTCTGGACTACGCTGTTCTGTCTACAGTCTGGACTACGCTGTTCTGTCTACAGTCTGGACTACGCTGTTCTGTCTACAGTCTGGACTACGCTGTTCTGTCTACAGTCTGGACTACGCTGTTCTGTCTACAGTCTGGACTACGCTGTTCTGTCTACAGTCTGGGCTACGCTGTTCTGTAAACAGTCTGGGCTACGCTGTTCTGTAAACAGTCTGGACTACGCTGTTCTGTCTACAGTCTGGACTACGCTGTTCTGTCTACAGTCTGGACTACGCTGTTCTGTCTACAGTCTGGGCTACGCTGTTCTGTCTACAGTCTGGACTACGCTGTTCTGTCTACAGTCTGGACTACGCTGTTCTGTCTACAGTCTGGACTACGCTGTTCTGTCTACAGTCTGGGCTACGCTGTTCTGTAAACAGTCTGGGCTACGCTGTTCTGTCTACAGTCTGGGCTACGCTGTTCTGTCTACAGTCTGGGCTACGCTGTTCTGTCTACAGTCTGGGCTACGCTGTTCTGTCTACAGTCTGGGCTACGCTGTTCTGTCTACAGTCTGGGCTACGCTGTTCTGTCTACAGTCTGGGCTACGCTGTTCTGTCTACAGTCTGGGCTACGCTGTTCTGTCTACAGTCTGGACTACGCTGTTCTGTCTACAGTCTGGGCTACGCTGTTCTGTCTACAGTCTGGGCTACGCTGTTCTGTCTACAGTCTGGGCTACGCTGTTCTGTCTACAGTCTGGACTACGCTGTTCTGTCTACAGTCTGGACTACGCTGTTCTGTCTACAGTCTGGACTACGCTGTTCTGTCTACAGTCTGGACTACGCTGTTCTGTAAACAGTCTGGACTACGCTGTTCTGTCTACAGTCTGGACTACGCTGTTCTGTCTACAGTCTGGACTACGCTGTTCTGTCTACAGTCTGGACTACGCTGTTCTGTCTACAGTCTGGACTACGCTGTTCTGTCTACAGTCTGGACTACGCTGTTCTGTAAACAGTCTGGACTACGCTGTTCTGTCTACAGTCTGGACTACGCTGTTCTGTCTACAGTCTGGACTACGCTGTTCTGTAAACAGTCTGGACTACGCTGTTCTGTAAACGGTCTGGGCTACGCTGTTCTGTCTACAGTCTGGACTACGCTGTTCTGTAAACAGTCTGGACTACGCTGTTCTGTCTACAGTCTGGACTACGCTGTTCTGTCTACAGTCTGGACTACGCTGTTCTGTCTACAGTCTGGGCTACGCTGTTCTGTAAACAGTCTAGACTACGCTGTTCTGTAAACAGTCTGGACTACGCTGTTCTGTCTACAGTCTGGGCTACGCTGTTCTGTCTACAGTCTGGACTACGCTGTTCTGTCTACAGTCTGGACTACGCTGTTCTGTCTACAGTCTGGACTACGCTGTTCTGTCTACAGTCTGGACTACGCTGTTCTGTCTACAGTCTGGACTACGCTGTTCTGTAAACAGTCTGGACTACGCTGTTCTGTAAACAGTCTGGACTACGCTGTTCTGTCTACAATCTGGACTACGCTGTTCTGTCTACAGTCTGGACTACGCTGTTCTGTCTACAGTCTGGACTACGCTGTTCTGTAAACAGTCTGGACTACGCTGTTCTGTAAACAGTCTGGACTACGCTGTTCTGTCTACAGTCTGGACTACGCTGTTCTGTCTACAGTCTGGACTACGCTGTTCTGTCTACAGTCTGGACTACGCTGTTCTGTCTACAGTCTGGACTACGCTGTTCTGTCTCCGTTATGAAACTGAGAGGTCATTTGAAAGATAATCAACTCAATCAAGCTCTATTAGTGGCAATACAATTAATTACCTGGTTATGGCCTGCTGTGTTAATACAACTCTCATAGGTTGTGTGTGTGTGTGTGCCAAACCCGGACGACGCAGGGTCAATTGAGCGCCGCCCTATGGGACTCCCAATCACGGCCCGGTTGGGATACAGCCTGGATTCGAACCAGGGTGTCTGTAGTGACGCCTCTAGCACTGAGATGCAGTGTCGCAGACCGCTGCTCCTACTCGGAGGCCCCCGCGGTTCTGGGCTCATGGTTCATATAGCCCGGACCAGTCGTTATACCAGTCACTATTACCTCAGACAGTCACTGCCATCTGTGATTGGCAGCCCACTCTACTACTCTGAGCCCTTATCACAGGAAAACACCTTGAGTCCCCTTTGTGGCATGATTAACAATACACACCTGTTACTTACCATGTAAATGAATTGCTGCAGGCTGTAAGTAATGTGGCACAGACATGCCAAGTGTTTCTAATGCACCCGCCCCCCCACCCCCCCCCCTTGGCCCGCCCCGCCTCCCCTTGGCCCCCCCCTTGGCCCGCCCCGCCCCCTTGGCCCGCCACCCCACCCCCCTTGGCCCGCCCCCTCCCCCTTGGCCCGCCCCGCCAACCCTTGGCCCGCCCCGCCTCTAGCTGTTACTGTGAGCCTCTCAACAAAACACTGTCCTCAATGAAATGTGTTCTATGCACCTTGTCAAAAGATCATCAGTGTGGTTCTACTGTCAGACATGGACTCTCTAGAGGTGGCCATCCTATAGGTGAGAAATACAACGTGTAGGACGAGTTAGCAGCTGCTCTTTCCACTGTGGATCGTCCTGGAGACAGGCTCCCTGGAAGGCTCCGTAGCTATGGAAACACTCAAACAGCCGGGCTAGGCGGTGGTGATGTCACGTGCACAGCTGGGACCTTATCTGATTCATGTTGAGGAGACATACACACGCGCGGCTCACCTGAGGACAGAGAGAGACGAGAGAGGGGGAGAGACGTTCAATAGCAGGAAACCAGAGCATACAGTTTGTTTTTTAATTGAAGCAGTTAACAGGATACAGAATTGCTTCATCTTGTACATCAAACATGAATCACTTAAATTCTGTTTAATATGGGGAAAGTACTACATTTGGCCAATTCTATTTGAATTTCAACTTATGTTGGGAGTCAATTTCAAAATTCTCAATTGAGCCCAACCCAAGGGGTGGCAGGGTAGCCTAGTGGTTAGAGGGTTGAGCCAGTAACCGAAAGGCTGCTAGATCGAATCCCCGAGCTGACAAAAATCTGTCGTTCTGCCCCTGAACAAGGCCCACTGTTCCTAGGTCAGTCATTGTAAAATAATTGAACTGACTTGCCTAGGTGCCATAAAGTCGTTGTACCCTGTAGATTATATTACCACCCTTGGCCTTCCCTCAAGTTCTGAGATCTTGGCTGTGTTTCAAACTCATTAGAGACACACCGTCCTCCACTTACCCTCGCCTTGTGCCCTTGGGGGCATATTTGTCGTCGGTCCGAACAAGGGAGGTTGGCAACGTAAGCCCCTCCGTCCTCATTTTTGATCGAGTTTGCGAGCGTACAATTATGTTCACTCCTGCGCCTGCAATGACCCATAATTCAATTGGAGATGATTGTATATCTGCTAAGAAAAGTCAGCCAAAACTTAAAAACAATGTTAGTATTGAGAAGTCAACATACAAGTGAAAGTAAAAAAAAAAAAAATGTAAACAAATGTAAATAAGTTAGAAATTGTGCTATTAATGCATATGACGGCTCAAACGCGTATCATAAAAGGATGTTTTTGTTTGGTTTAGCTTTTGGAAACGTTAGCTTGCGCACAACTTTCCCTGATGTCACACTTATACATTGTCATTTTTTTTATTTTACCGGATATAGTCGGATGGCTGACATTCAATGCCTGCGGATGCGTTGTCTTCGAGGCCCAAGATTTGAAATACAATCATCATTGACTGTGTCGCATATGAATCACACGCAACCGCTACCACTCGTTCCATGATGACTGAAAACAACACAATTGTGGGACAAACGAGTGCCACATTTCCAGGCAAGACCGGCCCATTTTAAAATGAATGAATTCTCACCTCTCCCCTCTTCCCTGCCAGTGTCCACTCGTCAGACGTCATTAGAAGTGTCCACTTCATTTGAGGGTTGACAGAGTGTGTGTTTGGAATACAGCCCTAGTCTACTGGTAACTAGTGAGTCTACCTTCATCCTTCCCTACCCTCCTTCCCTAGCCCTACCCTCATCCTTCCCTACCCTAATCCTTCCCTAGCCCTACCCTCATCCTTCCCTACCCTCATCCTTCCCTAGCCCTACCCTCATCCTTCCCGAGCCCTACCCTCATCCTTCCCGAGCCCTACCCTCCTTCCCTACCCTCATCCTTCCCTAGCCCTACCCTCATCCTTCCCTAGCCCTACCCTCATCCTTCCCTACCCTCATCCTTCCCTACCCTCATCCTTCCCTACCCTCATCCTTCCCTACCCTCATCCTTCCCTACCCTCATCCTTCCCTACCTTCATCCTTCCCTAGCCCTACCTTCATCCTTCCCTACCCTCATCCTTCCCTACCCTCATCCTTCCCTAGCCCTACCCTCATCCTTCCCTAGCCCTACCCTCATCCTTCCCTAGCCCTACCCTCATCCTTCCCTAGCCCTAGCCTCATCCTTCCCTAGCCTCATCCTTCCCTAGCCCTACCCTCATCCTTCCCTAGCCCTACCCTCATCCTTCCCTAGCCCTACCCTCATCCTTCCCTACCCTCATCCTTCCCTAGCCCTACCCTCATCCTTCCCTAGCCCTACCCTCCTTCCCTACCCTCATCCTTCCCTACCCTCATCCTTCCCAAGCCCTACCCTCCTTCCCGAGCCCTACCCTCCTTCCCGAGCCCTACCCTCCTACCCTCATCCTTCCCTAGCCCTACCCTCCTTCCCGAGCCCTACCCTCCTTCCCTACCCTCATCCTTCCCTAGCCCTACCACAACACTGTTTTTAAAGGAGGTGCTGTGTTTACATCGTATAGGTTAGCCCTGCCTATAGAGTGTGTGTGTGTGTACACTACAAGTATATGACATCATTATTCGGTGTAGTCCTGGAGGAAACGGCAGCCGGTGACTCACTGATGTGGGAAATGTTTAATATACTGATCTAATGTCCCCTCTTCCTCCTCCTCCTCTTCCTCCAGTCAGACAATACTGATCTAATGTCCCCTCTTCCTCCTCCTCCTCTTCCTCCAGTCAGACAATACTGATCTAATGTCCCCTCTTCCTCCTCCAGTCAGATAATACTGACCTAATGTTCCCTCCTCCTCTTCCTCCTCCTCATCCTCCTCTTCCAGTCAGATAATACTGACCTAATGTTCCCTCCTCTTCCTCCTCCTCGTCCTCCTCTAGTCAGATAATACTGACCTAATGTTCCCTCCTCCTCATCCACCTCTTCCTCCTCCAGTCAGATAATAGTGACCTAATGTTCCCTCTTCCTCATCCTCCAGTCAGATAATACTAACCTAATGTTCCCTCCTCCTCCGCCTCCTCATCCTCCTCTTCCTCCTCCAGTCAGATAATACTGACCTAATATTCCCTCCTCCTCCTGTCAGATACTAGTGGCCTAAGGAGCCAGCCTTCTGCCCGGGTGTCACGTGAGGTTGTGTGTGCCACACTTCAACCCTTCCCTTCCCCTTAACACTATGGGCCTCACCCACTGGCCTTTACTCACTGATCTAGGACCAGTTACCCTGGAGAGCCAATCATGGAGGAGTATCAAAAACGGAGCCCAGATCAGTCTGAGTTTAGGACTGCTGGCTCTGGCTCTATCCCTAGGTAATCCCACAGGGCTGTCAAAGGAAATGAGCAGATTATCCTCAACCAGCGGCATGTCCTGCTGCGTGGGTGCCTTACTGCCTGCCTTACTGCCTGCCTTACTGCCTGCCTTACTGCCTGCCTTACTGCCTGCCTTACTGCCTGCCTGCCTTACTGCCTGCCTGCCTTACTGCCTGCCTGCCTTACTGCCTGCCTGCCTTACTGCCTGCCTGCTTACTGCCTGCCTTACTGCCTGCCTTACTGCCTGCCTGCCTTACTGCCTGCCTGCTTACTGCCTGCCTTACTGCCTGCCTGCTTACTGCCTGCCTTACTGCCTGCTTACTGCCTGCCTGCTTACTGCCTGCCTTACTGCCTGCCTGACTGCTTACTGCCTGCCTGACTGCCTGCCTTACTGCCTGCTTACTGCCTGCCTTACTGCCTGCCTGCCTTACTGCCTGCCTTACTGCCTGCATGCCTGCCTTACTGCCTGCCTTACTGCCTGCCTTACTGCCTGCCTTACTGCCTGCCTGCTTACTGCCTGCCTTACTGACTGCCTGCTTACTGCCTGCCTGACTGCCTGTGCCTGCCTCTTGGGGTTATTTTTGTGCAGTGGCCCTGTCAGGGCAGGCAGGCAAGGTGAGGCTGTGAATAGCCTGAAAATGACCCAGAGGGAGAGGGTCATGGAGTCTGGACTGCCTCTAAAATGACCCAGAGGAGAGGGTCATGGAGTCTGGACTGCCTCTAAAATGACCCAGAGGGAGAGGGTCATGGTGTCTGGACTGCCTCTAAAATGACCCAGAGGGAGAGGGTCATGGTGTCTGGACTGCCTCTAAAATGACCCAGAGGGAGAGGGTCATGGTGTCTGGACTGCCTCTAAAATGACCCAGAGGGAGAGGGTCATGGAGTCTGGACTGCCTCTAAAATGACCCAGTGGGAGAGGGTCATGGAGTCTGGACTGCCTCTAAAATGACCCAGAGGGAGAGGGTCATGGAGTCTGGACTGCCTCTAAAATGACCCAGAGGGAGAGGGTCATGGAGTCTGGACTGCCTCTAAAATGACCCAGAGGGAGAGGGTCATGGAGTCTGGACTGCCTCTAAAATGACCCAAAAGGAGAGGGTCATGGAGTCTGGACTGCCTCTAAAATGACCCAGAGGGAGAGGGTCATGGAGTCTGGACTGCCTCTAAAATGACCCAGAGGGAGAGGGTCATGGAGTCTGGACTGCCTCTAAAATGACCCAGAGGGCGAGGGTCATGGAGTCTGGACTGCCTCTAAAATGACCCAGAGGGAGAGGGTCATGGAGTCTGGACTGCCTCTAAAATGACCCAGTGGGAGAGGGTCATGGAGTCTGGACTGCCTCTAAAATGACCCAGAGGGAGAGGGTCATGGAGTCTGGACTGCCTCTAAAATGACCCAAAGGAGAGGGTCATGGAGTCTGGACTGCCTCTAAAATGACCCAGAGGGAGTGTAAACATTCTGTCTTTTGGCTAATAGGCGGCGTAACTTTGAAGATCTGACTAAAGAGCAGAGTAGCCTGTCCCCTCCCAGCCCACAGTTTTTGATGGATTTGACTAGTTTCTGGAGAGACTTGACACACACACACACACTCTCACACCACCAGCTCATAGTCCATCTTCGAAAGCCATAGCTTCTGCACTGCTCCATCATTGCTCTCCTCTCTCGCTCTCCTCTCTCGCTCTCCCCTCTCTCTCGCTCTCCTCTCTCCCTCTCTCTCGCTCGTCTCTCTCCCTCTCTCTCTCTCCCTCTCTCTCTCTCCCTCTCTCCCTCTCTCCTTCTCTCCTCTCTCCCTCTCTCCCTCTCTCTCTCTCCTCTCTCTTCGCTCTCCCTCTCTCTCCCTCTCTCCCTCTCTCCTCTCCTCTCCCCTCTCTCTCTCTCTCTCTCTCCCTCTCTCTCTCTCCCTCTCTCTCTCTCCTCCTCTCTCTCCTCTCTCTCACTCTCCTCTCCTCTCTCTCTCCTCTCTCTCTCTCCCTCTCTCTCCCTCTCCCTCTCCCTCTCTCTCGCTCTCTCTCCTCTCTCTCCCTCTCTCTCTCTCCCTCTCTCACACTCTCCCTCTCTCTCCCCCTCTCTCTCCCTCTCCTCTCTCCCCACTCTTCTCTCTCTCCTCTCTCCCTCTCTCTCCCTCCCTATTCTCAAAATTGATTAAATCTCTCTTCCCTTCTCAATCTACACACAATACCTAATGACATCTCTCTCTCCCCTCTCAAAATGATTCTTTTCTCTCCCTCTATTCCCTCTCCTCTATTCAGACCCTCTTGCTATGAGAGCTCTGCATCCTCTTCCCTTGATCATCATCTTGAGATGTTTCCAACTCTGATCCCCTCTATCTCTCTAAATTCAATTGATTGGACATCCCTCCCTGTAAAGGCTCACCTCTCCTCTAAGGTCCCACAGTTGACTCTCCTGTCAGAACGCTCTATATCTCTCAATGTCTCTCTCTCTCCCTCTCCCAAAGAACACTCTGCTCCTCCTCTCATTCTTCTCTGGCTCTTTGGAACCACTCTCTCTTCTCCCTAGAGCTGGCCACCCGGCCTCCTCTCCCTCTCTCTCCCTCTCTCTCCCTCTCTCTCTCCTCTCTCCCTCTCTCTCCCTCTCTCTCCCTCTCTCCCTCTCTCTCCCTCTCTCTCTCTCTCTCCCTCTCTCTCCCTCTCTCTCCCTCTCTCTCCCTCTCTCTCTCTCTCTTCTCTCTATTCTCCTCTCTCCTCTCCTCTCTTCTCCTCCTCCCTCTCTCTCTCCACTCTCCTCTCTCCCCTCGCTCTCTTCTCTCTCCCTCTCTCTTCTCCTCTCTCTCCCTCTCCTCTCTCTCCCTCCTCTCTTAGACTCTGAGGTTCCCTCTCTCCCTCTCTCTCCCTCTCTCTCCCTCTCTCTCACTCTCCTCGCAGAGACAGCGGTCTCTGCTCTCCCTCTCTCGCTCTCCCTCTCTCTCTCCCACACTCACACAGGCATTTGTATATTCCTCTCTGAGATTCAGTGCCTTCAGAAAGTATTCAGACCCCTTGACTTTTTCCACATGTTGTTAGGTTACAGCCTTATTCTAAAATTGATTAAATAATGGTTTTCCCTCATCAATCTACACACAATACCCCATAATGAGAAATCAAAATGATTTTTTTTGTGCAAATGTATTAAAAATAAAGTATTCAGACCCTTTGCTATGAGAGCTCAGGGTGCATCCTGTTCCCATTGATCATCATCTTGAGATGTTTCTACAACTTGATTGGAGTCCACCTGTGGTAAATTCAAATGATTGGACATGATTTGTAAAGGCA
This sequence comes from Oncorhynchus masou masou, assembly GCF_036934945.1. NCBI lineage: Eukaryota > Metazoa > Chordata > Actinopteri > Salmoniformes > Salmonidae > Oncorhynchus > Oncorhynchus masou. Next base: position 7,191,330 of record NC_088229.1, on the reverse strand, counting down.
CACACCTGTCTATATAAGGTCCCACAGTTGACAGTGCCTGTCAGAACAAGGGTATATAAAACAATGTCTGCATCATTGAAGGTCCCAAGAACACAGTGGCCTCCATCATTCTTAAATGGAAGAAGTTTGGAACCACTAAGACCCTTCCTAGAGCTGGCCACCCGGCCATCTCCCCAAATACAGGTGTGCCATGCTACACCAGCGTCATACCCAAGAAGACTCGAGTCTGTAATCGCTGCCAAAGGTGCTTCAACAAAGTACTGAGTAAAGGGTCTGAATACTTATGTAAATGGGATTTCTGTTTATTTTTTATTAATTAGCAAACCTCTCCTCCTTCTATCCACCTTCTCTCTCCCTTCTCTTCCCCCTCTCTTCTCTCTCCCTTCTCTTCCCTCTCTCTCCTCTTCTCTCTCCCCCTCTCTTAGACTGGTGAGGTTGTGAGCTAACAAGGAAGAGTGTGTGTGAGAGAGAGAGACTGAAAGAGTGGTCGTCATGGCAGCTGAGGCGCAGAGACAGCGGTCTCTGTCCACGTCAGGAGACTCGCTCTACCTGGTCCTGGGGATCGACAAGAACGCCTCGCCGGAGGACATCAAGAAGTCCTACAGGTAACACTATACCAGGACATCAAGAAGTCCTACAGGTAACACGATACACCTCTATACCAGGACATCAAGAAGTCCTACAGGTAACACGATACACCTCTATACCAGGACATCAAGAAGTCCTACAGGTAACACTATACCAGGACATCAAGAAGTCCTACAGGTAACACTATACACCTCTATACCAGGACATCAAGAAGTCCTACAGGTAACACTATACACCTCTATACCAGGACATCAAGAAGTCCTACAGGTAACACTATACACCTCTACACCAGGACATCAAGAAGTCCTACAGGTAACACTATACACCTCTATACCAGGACATCAAGAAGTCCTACAGGTAACACTATACACCTCTACACCAGGACATCAAGAAGTCCTACAGGTAACACTACACCAGGACATCAAGAAGTCCTACAGGTAACACTATACACCTCTACACCAGGACATCAAGAAGTCCTACAGGTAACACGATACTACACCAGGACATCAAGAAGTCCTACAGGTAACACTATCAAGAAGTCCTACACCTCTACACCAGGACATCAAGAAGTCCTACAGGTAACACTATACACCTCTACACCAGGACATCAAGAAGTCCTACAGGTAACACTATACCAGGACATCAAGAAGTCCTACAGGTAACACTATACACCTCTATACCAGGACATCAAGAAGTCCACAGGTAACACACCAGGACATCAAGAAGTCCTACAGGTAACACTATACACCTCTACACCAGGACATCAGTCCTACAGGTCTATACCAGGACATCAAGAAGTCCTACAGGTAACACTATACACCTCTACACCAGGACATCAAGAAGTCCTACAGGTAACACGGTACACCTCTACACCAGGACATCAAGAAGTCCTACAGGTAACACTATACACCTCTATACCAGGACATCAAGAAGTCCTACAGGTAACACTACACCAGGACATAACACGGTAACACTATACACCTCTACACCAGGACATCAAGAAGTCCTACAGGTAACACTATACACCTCTATACCAGGACATCAAGAAGTCCTACAGGTAACACGGTACACCTCTACACCAGGACATCAAGAAGTCCTATTAGTAGACATACACCTCTATACCAGGACTCAAGTTCATAGATGTCCTACAGGTAACACTATACAAATCAAATGTATTTATAAAGAAGTCCTACCCTTCTATACATCACCAGATATATCAAAGTGCAGGTAACACGAAACCCCAAACAGCAAGCAATGCAGGTGTAGAACCAAGGACATCAGGAAAAGGTAACTAGAAAGGCCAAAACCAGGAACCAGGCTATGTGGGGTGGCCAGTCCTCTTACCAGGCTGTGCTGGGTAACATTAGACAACCTAGAGAGGACATCAAGGCTACAGTGGGGTGACCAGTCCTCTTCAGGCTGTGCCGGGTGGGATTATAACAGAACATGGCCAAGATGTTCAAATGTTCATAGATGACCAAATAATAATAAGGACATCAAGAAGCACTGGACATCAAAATAATAACGATAACCTCTATACCAGGACATCAAGAAGTTACAGGTAACACTATACACCTCTACACCAGGACATCAAGAAGTCCTCACTATACACAGGACATCAGAAGTCCTCAGGGTAAATGTCAGTTGGCTTTTCAAGAAGTCCGATCATTCAGAGTATCTCTACCTGACATCAAGAAGTCTCAGGAGAGTTAAAACAGCAGGTCTGAAGGACAGGTATACACGTACCAGTGAACAGGTCAGGGTTCCATAGCCGCAGGCAGAGCATTTGAAACTGGAGCAGCAGCACGGCCAGGCGGACTGGGGACAGCAGGACATCAGACCAAGTCCTAGGCAGGTCCTAGGGCTCAGGTCCTCCAAGAGAGAGAAAGGACATCAAGAAGTCCTACAGGTAACACACGATACCAGGACATCAAGAAGTCCTACAGGTAACACTATCCTCCATACCAGGACATCAAGAAGTCCTACAGGTAACACGAATTCACACAGGACACCGGATAAGACAGGTAAACTATACTCCAGATATAACAAACTGACAAGAAGTCCTAGCCCTACACCAGGACATCATAAACTACTGCAGCATAAATACCAGGCTGAGACAGGAGGTAACGGGATACACCTCTGGCCCCGTCCAGGACGATACCCCCGGACAGGGCCAAACAGTTAGGATATAACCCCACCCACTTTTCCAAAGACATAGTCACTAGAGGATATCTTAAGCACCAACTTACCATCCTGAGACAAGGCTGAGAAGCCCATGAAGGTAACACTACGGCACACCTCTGCACACACCAGGACATCAAGAAGTCCTACAGGTAACTCCTACACCAGGACATCAAGAAGTCCCACAGGACTAACCCACTCACCAGGACATCAAGAAGTCCTACAGGTAACACTATACACCTCTAGGGACATCAAGAACAGGCATGAAAGTCACTACAGGCACTCACCAGGACATAAGCCAGTGACTCAGCCCCTGTAATAGGGTTACATCAAGCATCCCAGTGGAACTATACACTCTGCCAGGCAGAGACAGCAAGGGTGATTCGTTGACATCCAGAGCCTTACAGTTAACCTTCACATACCTGGACCAGATTACAGGTCAACATATGACCCACTGAAGAGATGAGTCTTCCAGGTAAAGACATCAAGAAGTCCTACACCATTCCATAAAAATGGACATCAAGACAGTCCTCTATACCAGGACATCCAAGCCCTGCAGGTCCACTACACCTTAGAAATTCAGGACATCAAGGTCCTACAGGTAACACCACCGTCTATACCAGGACATCCGAAGCTACGTGTAACACTATACCTCTATACCAGGACATCGGAAAGAAGGTAGGACAATACACCTCCATGGACATGCTTCCTACAGGTTAACACTGAAACCTCTACACCAGGAATCAAGAAGTCCTACAGGTAACACTATACACTCTACACCAGGACATCAAGAAGTCCTACAGGTAACACTATACACCTCTACACCAGGGTCATCAAGAAGTCCTACAGGTAACACTATACACCTCTGACATCAAGAAGTCCTACAGGTGCCACTCTACACCAGGACAGAGAACCTACAGGTAACACTATACCAGGACATCAAGAAGTCCTACAGGTAACACTATACACCTCTAGACCAGGACATCAAGAAGTGCCACTACAGGTAACACTATACACCTCTATACCAGGACATCAAGAAGTCCTACAGGCGCCACTACACCAGGACATCAAGAAGTCCACTAGGAATCAACACCTGCGCCACCAGAGACATCAAGAAGCTACAGGCGCCACGATACACCTCTAACCAGGACATGAAGCCACAGGAACACGATACACCTACCTGCACCAGGACTCAAGAAGTCCTACAGGTAACATGATACACCTCTATACCAGGACATCAAGAAGTCCTACAGGTAACACTATACACCTCTACACCAGGACATCAAGAAGTCCTACAGGTAACACTTTACACCTTTTTTTCAAGAAGTCCCAGGTTTCTTGAAGTCCTACAGGTAACACTATACATCCTCTACACCAGGACATCAGAAGTCCTACAGGACCAGGACATCAAGAAGTCCTACAGGTAACCAATGCTCTATACCAGGAAACACTACAGGTAACACTTACACCAGGACATCAAGAAGTCCTACAGGTAACACCGTACACCTGGACACCAGGACATCTGGACTGCCCTACAGTGTAACCCGATGGGACAAGGACAGTCCTACAGGTAACCGATACACCTCTACTCCAGGACCCTGCTATTAGTAGACCCACCTGACAATGCTGGGGTCATCAAATTGTGCACCCTTCTTACATCCATGATATATCAAAGTGCTGTGGAAACCCCAAACAGCAAGCAATGCAGGTGTAGAAGCAAGGTGGCTGGAAAAACTCCCTAGAAAGGCCAAAACCTAGAGAGGAACCAGGCTGGGGTGGCCAGTCCTCTTCTGGCTGTGCCGGGTGGAGATTGAAACCTAGAGAGGAACCAGGCTATGTGGGGTGCACCAGTCCTCTTCTGGCTGTGCCGGGTGGAGATTATAACAGAACATGGCAGTGTCCAAGATGTTCAAATGTTCATAAATGACCAGCATGGTCAAACACTAAATCACACTGTCGGAGTCCCACGGTCAGCACCTCAGGAGTAAACAGTTGGCTTTTGGCAGTCATTCAGAGTATCTCTTGTCTGCTGTCTCTAGAGATGAAAACAGCAGGTCTGGGTTTGTAGCACGTCTGGTGAACAGCTAATTTAATGTAGGTGAAACTGGAGCAGCAGCACCACTGGGGACAGCAGGGAGTGACCAGGTAGTCCTGAGGCATAGTCACTGTTCACTATGAGACACAGAATTTCCACTTAGACTTCCTGACACCGGATAAGACAGGAGAAGGTACTCCAGATATAACAAACTGATCCTAAACTACTGCAGCATAAATACTGGAGGCTGAGACAGGAGTCGGGAGACACTGTCCTGTTATCACCGGACAGGGCCACAGTTAGATATCCTGTTATCACAGACCCCCACTCCACTAGACTTCCTGTTATCAACTTACCATCATGAGACAAGGCCTGTTATCCCTGAAGGTTTCCCACGGCACAAGAAGGGGGGTCCACTAGACTTCCATCAGTGACTCAACTGTGACCACTAGACTTCCTGTTATCACTGTAAGCCACTGACTTCCTGTTATCACTGTTCACTATGATCCCAGTGGAGATTAGGGGAACCTGTCCACTAGACTTCCTGTTATCACTGTCCAGAGACTTCCTGTTATCACTGTCCTGGGCTAGACTACACTCAATCATATGACCCACTGAAGAGATGAGTCTTCAGTAAAGACACTGAGACCTTCGTCTCTTATCATGGCTAGACATTCCTGTAAAAATGTCCACTAGACTTCCTGTTATCACTGTCCACTAGACTTCCTGTTATCACTGTCCACTTGATGAGTCCACTAGACTTCCTGTTATCACACTCCAAATAGACTTCCTGTTATCACAAGCCCATGTCATGCTTCCTGTTAGGTTAACAGTGAAACTGTCCACTAGACTTCCTGTTATCACTGTCCACTAGACTTCCTGTTAGCTGTGTCACTGTCCACTAGATAGATAGTCCACTAGACTTCCTGTTATCACTGTCCACTAGACGTCCTGTTATCACTGTCCACGAGACGTCCTGTTATCACTGTCCACGAGAGTTATCACTGTCCACTAGACTTCCTGTTATCACTGTCCACTAGACTTCCTGTTATCACTGTCCACTAGACTTCCTGTTATCACAGCTCGCCACTAGACTTCCTGTTATCACTGTCCAACTAGACTTCCTGAATCACTGTCCACTAGACTTCCTGTTATCACTGTTCACTATGATAGCCAGCTCCACTAGACTTCCTGTTATCACTGTCCACTAGACTTCCTGTTATCACTGTCCACTAGACTTCCTGTTATCACTGTCCACTAGACGCTCCTGTTATCACTGTCCACTAGACGTCCTGCGCCCTAATCACTGTCCACTAGACGTCCTGTTATCACACTCCACATCAAGACTTCCTGTTATCACTTTTTTCTCCCCAGTTTCTAGACTTCCTGTTATCACTGTCCACTATGATAGATAGTCCACGAGACGTCCTGTTATCACTGTCCACTAGACTTCCTGTTATCACTGTCCACTAGACTTCCTGTTATCACTGTCCACTAGACTTCCTGGTTAGCGTGCACTGTTCCTACTGATAGATAGTGCCCGATGGGACTTCTAGTGCCCTGTCCCCTACCCGGACAATGCTGGGTCCACCGCCCCTGGGTCTCCTGTGATAGCTGTGACAGAGCCTGGATCCAGAATCTCTAGTCCACTAGCACTTCCTGTTGTCTTAGACCACTCCACTAGACTTCCTGTTATCACTCAGCTCCAATAGAGTTTCCTGTCACATCACTGTCCACTAGACTTCCTGTTATCACTGTTCACTATGAGCAGATGGTCAATAGATTTCCTGTTATCACATGTCCACTAGACTTCCTGTTATCACTGTTCACTATGACACAGTCCAATAGACTTCCTGTTATCACTGTCCACTAGACTTCCTGTTATCACTGTCCACTAGACTTCCTGTTATCACTGTCCACTAGACTTCCTGTTATCACTGCCCACTAGACTTCCTGTTATCACTGTCCACTAGACTTCCTGTTATCACTGTCCACTAGACTTCCTGTTATCACTGTTCACTATGATACATAGTCCACTAGACTTCCTGTTATCACTGTCCTAGACTAGACTTCCTGTTATCACTGTCCACTAGACTTCCTGTTATCACTGTCCACTAGACTTCCTGTTATCACTGTCCACTAGACTTCCTGTTATCACTGTCCACTAGACTTCCTGTTATCACTGTTCACTATGATCACTGTCCACTAGACTTCCTGTTATCACTGTCCACTAGACTTCCTGTTATCACTGTCCACTAGACTTCCTGTTATCACTGTCCACTAGACTTCCTGTTATCACTGTCCACTAGACTTCCTGTTATCACTGTCCACTAGACTTCCTGTTATCACTGTCCACTAGACTTCCTGTTATCACTGTCCACTAGACTTCCTGTTATCACTGTTCCCACTAGACTTCCTGTTATCACTGCCCACTAGACTTCCTGTTATCACTGTCCAATAGACTTCCTGTTATCACTGTCCACTAGACTTCCTGTTATCACTGCCCACTAGACTTCCTGTTATCACTGTCCACTAGACTTCCTGTTATCACTGCCCACTAGACTTCCTGTTATCACTGTCCACTAGACTTCCTGTTATCACTGTCCACTAGACTTCCTGTTATCACTGCCCACTAGACTTCCTGTTATCACTGTTCACCCACTAGACTTCCTGTTATCACTGTCCACTAGACTTCCTGTTATCACACTCCACTAGACTTCCTGTTATCACACTCCACTAGACTTCCTGTTATCACACTCCACTAGACTTCCTGTTATCACTCCACTAGACTTCCTGTTATCACTGTCCACTAGACTTCCTGTTATCACTGTCCACTAGACTTCCTAGACTTCCTGTTATCACACTCCACTAGACTTCCTGTTATCACACTCCACTAGACTTCCTGTTATCACTGTCCACTAGACTTCCTGTTATCACTGTCCAATAGACTTCCTGTTATCACTGTCCACTAGACTTCCTGTTATCACTGTCCACTAGACTTCCTGTTATCACTGTCCACTAGACTTCCTGTTATCACTATCCACTAGACTTCCTGTTATCACTTTACACTAGACTTCATTTCCTGTTATCACTAGTCCACTTCCTGTTTCATGTTATCACTCCACTAGACTTCCTGTATCACTGTCCACTAATAGACTATCCTGTTATCACTGTCCACTAGACTTCCTGTTATCACTGATAGCCCACTAGACTTCCTGTTATCTGATAGACTTCCTGTACTGTCCAATAGATGTGGTCACTAGACTTCCTGTTATCACTGCCCACTAGATGGTCCTGTTATCACTGTCCACTAGACTTCCTGTTATCACTGTATCTCCAGTTATGTCTAGAATCCTTATCCACTACTGACTTTCCTGTTATCACTGTCCACTAGACTTCCTGCGAGGAGGGAATCACTGTTCACTATGATAGATAGGGCAGGAATGTGGAAGGCTTAGAACTTCTAGGGCCAGCTTAGAACTTATCGAGGAGAAGGCTTGAGAACTATAGGGCGAGGAGGAAGACTTGAGAACTATACAGGCGGGAAGGCTAGACTTCCTGGAGGAAAGGCTTGAGAACTAGAGGAGGGAAGGCTTGAGAACTATAGGGCTTTTTATCAGTGTCAAGAAGAGATGGAACATTTTCCAAAACGCTGACATCATTTTCACTTTATAACCTGGTAAAATGTGTATGAACTCAGTACTTCCTGAATTAATCACTGTTACCTGACTTAAGACCGGGGCTCTGTCCATTCTTATAAAATAAGGGTCTTACAAACCCCTATGCATTGACAGTGTTTAATTTTGATTGGGAATTAAAACAGAGGAATTAAATTCCTTCCAAATAGACTTCCTGTTATCACACTTCACTAGACTTCCTGTTGTCACTGCCCACTAGACTTCCTGTTATCACTGTCCACTAGAGGGCAACAGAGATGTAGTGCATGAGGGCTGAACATTGAAATAGGGACAGAAGTGATTGTTTTACGTTTGACTTTGGCTGAAACATGCTAAATTCTATTTGTTTCGTCATTCTGTCATTGTCTCTCTCATAACCACACCTGTTCTCCGTCCAATCAGAAACTGGCCCTGAAGTTCCACCCAGACAAGAACCCAGACAACCCGAGGCTGCTGATAAGTTTAAGGAAATCAACAGTGCCCACGCCATCCTGAACGACTGTACCAAGAGGAACATCTATGACAAGTACGGATCCCTGGGATTGTACGTGGCCGAGCAGTTTGGAGAGGAGAACGTCAACACCTACTTTGTCCTCTCCTCCTGGTGGGCTAAGGTAAGACAACGTATCAGTGGGGGTGGGGGGGGGCGTTGTGTGTGTGTGTGCCTCTGTCAAGAAGATGGAATCAATGAGGGGGTCGACCCTCAGCTTAGAAAGCCAAATGATACCCCAGTAAATGTAGTGATGGACGTGGGGGTTATGGTTAGTCACCGGTAAAGTTCACCTCTCAAAGATCCATTGTTGTTTGTTTTAAAGTCATCAGTTTGTGCGTCTCACCTCTGACCTCTCCCTGACGGTCTCCTCTGTCTGCAGGGCCTGTTCATCTTCTGTGGCTTGGCGACTGGCTGCTACTTCTGCTGCTGTCTTTGTTGCTGCTGTAACTGCTGCTGTGGGAAGTGTAAACCGCGGCCTCCCATGGACCAGGAGCCAGAGTTCTACGTCTCCCTGAAGACCTGGAGGCACAGATGCAGTCTGACGAGAGAGGTGAGGAGTTTAATCAATCAATCAATCAATAGAACTAGAGGTAAGAGAGGTGAGGAGTTCAATCAATCAACCAATAGAACTAGAGGTAAGAGAGGTGAGAGAGTTCAATCATCAACCAATAGAACTAGAGGTAAGAGAGGTGAGGAGTTCAATCAATCAATAGAACTAGAGGTAAGAGAGGTGAGGAGTTCAATCAATCAACCAATAGAACTAGAGGTAAGAGAGGTGAGGAGTTCAATCAATCAATCAATCAATCAACCAATAGAACTAGAGGTAAGAGAGGTGAGAGAGCTTCAATCAATCAATCAATAGAACTAGAGGTAAGAGAGGTGAGAGAGTTCATCAACAATCAATCAATCAATAGAACTAGAGGTGAGAGGTGAGGAGTTCAATCAATCAATAGAACTAGAGGTAAGAGAGGTGAGGAGTTTAATCAATCAATCAACCAATAGAACTAGAGGTGAGGAGTTTCAATCAATCAATCAATAGAACTAGAGGTAAGAGAGGTGAGGAGTTCAATCAATCAGTCAATAGAACTAGAAGTAAGAGAGGTGAGGAGTTCAATCAATCAACCAATAGAACTAGAGGTGAGGAGTTCAATCAATCAATAGAACTAGAAGTAAGAGAGGTGAGGAGTTTAATCAATCAGTCAATAGAACTAGAGGTAAGAGGTGAGGAGTTCAATCAATCAATCAATCAATAGAACTAGAGGTAAGAGGTGAGTTTAATCAATCAATCAATAGAACTAGAGGTAAGAGAGGTGAGGAGTAATCAATCAATCAATAGAACTAGAGGTAAGAGAGGTGAGGAGTCAATCAATCAATCAATCAATAGAACTAGAGGTAAGAGAGGTGAGGAGTTCAATCAATCAATCAATAGAACTAGAAGTAAGAGAGGTGAGGAGTTAATCAATCAATCAATAGAACTAGAGGTAAGAGAGGTGAGGAGTTTAATCAATCAATCAATAGAACTAGAGGTAAGAGAGGTGATTAAACTCCTCAATCAACCAATAGAACTAGAGGTAAGAGAGGTGAGGAGTTTAATCAATCAATCAATAGAACTAGAGGTAAGGGAGGTGAGGAGTTCAATCAATCAATCAATCAATAGAACTAGAGGTAAGAGGTGAGGAGTTTAATCAATCAATCAATAGAACTAGAGGTAAGAGAGGTGAGGAGTTTAATCAATCAATCAATAGAACTAGAGGTAAGAGGTGAGGAGTTTAATCAATCAACCAATAGAACTAGAGGTAAGAGAGGTGAGGAGTTTAATCAATCAACCAATAGAACTAGAGGTAAGAGAGGTGAGGAGTTTAATCAATCAACCAATAGAACTAGAACTAAGAGGTGAGGAGTTTAATCAACCAATCAATAGAACTAGAGGTAAGAGAGGTGAGGAGTTTAATCAATCAACCAATAGAACTAGAGGTAAGAGAGGTGAGGAGTTTAATCAATCAATCAATAGAACTAGAGGTAAGAGAGGTGAGGAGTTCAATCAATCAATCAATAGAACTAGAGGTAAGAGAGGTGAGGAGTTTAATCAATCAATAGAACTAGAGGTAAGAGAGGTGAGGAGTTTAATCAATCAATCAATAGAACTAGAAGTAAGAGAGGTGAGGAGTTTAAATCAATCAATCAATAGAACTAGAGGTAAGAGGTGAGTTTAATCAATCAATCAATAGAACTAGAGGTAAGAGAGGTGAGGAGTTTAATCAATCAATCAATAGAAAGAGAGGTAAGAGAGGTGAGGAGTTTAATAAATCAATCAATAGAACCAGAGGTAAAGAGGTGAGTTTAATCAATCAATCAATAGAACTAGAGGTAAGAGAGGTGAGTTTAATCAATCAATCAATAGAACTAGAGGTAAGAGGTGAGTTTAATCAATCAATCAATAGAACTAGTCATTATAACAGTTGAGTTTAATCAATCAATCAATAGAACTAGAGGTCAAGAGGTGAGTTTAATCAATCAATCAATGAACTAGAGGTAAGAGAGGTGAGGAGTTTAATCAATCAATCAATAGAACTAGAAGTAAGACAGGTGAGGAGTTTAATCAATCAATCAATAGAACTAGATTATAAGAGGTGAGTGTAATCTCAATCAGTCCCCTAGAGGTAACCTGGTCATTATAACAGTTGAACTCTGGTCAGTCCTCTTAACCTGGTCAATATAACAGTTGTAAGAGGTCAGTCCCCTGTAACCTGGTCATTATAACAGTTGTAACTCTGGTCAGTCCCCTTAATCAATCAATCAATGAACTAGTCCTATAACAGTTGAACTCTGGTCAGTCCCCTGTAACCTGGTCATTATAACAGTTTAACTGGTCAGTCCCCTGTAACCTGGTCATTATAACAGTTGAACTCTGCTCAGTCCCCTGTAACCTGGTCATTATAACAGTTTAACTCTGGTCAGTCCCCTGTAACCTGGTCATTATAACAGTTGAACTGGTCAGTCCCCTGTAACCTGGTCATTATAACAGTTGAACTCTGGTCCCTGTAACCTGGTCATTATAACAGTTTAACTGGTCAGTCCCCTGTAACCTGGTCATTATAACAGTTGAACTCTGGTCAGTCCCCTGTAACCTGGTCATTAGGACAGTTGAACTCTGGTCAGTCCCCTGTAACCTGGTCATTATAACAGTTGAACTCTGGTCAGTCCCCTGTAACCTGGTCATTATAACAGTTGAACTGGTCAGTCCCCTGTAACCTGGTCATTATAACAGTTGAACTGGTCAGTCCCCTGTAACCTGGTCATTAACAGTTAACTCTGGTCAGTCCCCTGTAACCTGGTCATTATAACAGTTGAACTCTGGTCAGTCCCCTGTAACCTGGTCATTATAACAGTTGAACTCTGGTCAGTCCCCTGTAACCTGGTCATTATAACAGTTGAACTGGTCAGTCCCCTGTAACCTGGTCATTATAACAGTTGAACTCTGGTCAGTCCCCTGTAACCTGGTCATTATAACAGTTGAACTCTGGTCAGTCCCCTGTAACCTGGTCATTAGGACAGTTGAACTCTGCTCAGTCCCCTGTAACCTGGTCATTATAACAGTTGAACTCTGGTCAGTCCCCTGTAACCTGGTCATTATAACAGTTGAACTCTGGTCAGTCCCCTGTAACCTGGTCATTATAACAGTTGAACTCTGGTCAGTCCTCTGTAACCTGGTCATTATAACAGTTGAACTCTGGTCAGTCCCCTGTAACCTGGTCATTATAACAGTTGAACTCTGGTCAGCCCCACCTGTAACCTGGGTTGGTCATAACAGTTGAACTCTGGTCAATCTGTAACCTGTTTTTTAGATTTATAACATCTGTGTGTGTAGTCCCTGTAACCTGGTGGTGATATCAGTTGAACTCTGGTCAGACCCCTGTAACCTGGTCATTATAACAGTTGAACTCTGGTCAGTCCCCTGTAACCTGGTCATTTTAACAACTAAACCCCCTGGTCAGTCCCCTGTAACCTGGTCATTATAACAACTGAACCCTGTCAGTCCCCTGTACACCTGGTCATTATAACAGTTGAACTCCTGGTCAGTCCCCTGTAACCTGGTCATTATAACAGTTGAACTCTGGTCAGTCCCCTGTAACCTGGTCATTACACAGGGTAACAACTCAGTCCCCTGTAACCTGGTCATTATAACTGAACCCCCTGGTCAGTCCATACTGTAACCTGGTCATTATAACAGTTGAACTCTGGTCAGTCCCCTGTCTAACCTGGTCATTATAACAGTTGAACCCTACTCCAGTACCCCTGTAACCTGGTCATTATAACAGTTGAACTCTGGTCAACTAAACCCCTGTAACCTACATGATAACAGTTAAACCCCTGGTAGTCCTACCCTGTAACCTGGTACAACTAAACCCCTGTACCCCTGAACTCTGATACAACTAAACCCCTGTACCCCTACCCTCATTACTCCAGATACAACTAAACCCCCTGTACCCCTACCCTCTACTCCAGATACAACTAAACCCCTGTACCCCTACTCCTGATACAACTAAACCCCTGTACCCCTACTCTTGATACAACTAAACCCCCTGTACCCCTACTCCGGATACAACTAAACCCCCTGTACCCAGGACACCAGATACAACTAAACCCCCCTGTACCCCTACACCTGATACAACTAAACCCCTTGTACCCCTACCCTCTACACCAGATACAACTAAACCCCCTGTACCCCTACTACACCGGATACAACTAAACCCCCTGTACCCCTACACCTGATACAACTAAACCCCCTGTACCCCTACTCCTGATACAACTAAACCCTTGTACCCTACTCTACACCAGATACAACTAAACCCCTGTACCCCATACTCTCCTGATACAACTAAACCCCCTGTACCCCTACACCTGATACAACTAAACCCCCAGTACCCCTACTACACCAGATACAACTAAACCCCTGTACCCCTACACCTGATACAACTAAACCCCTGTACCCCTACTACACCAGATACAACTAAAACCCCCTGTACCCCTACCCTCTACTCCAGATACAAAAACCCCTGTACCCCTACTCCTGATACAACTAAACCCCCTGTACCCCATACTGTCTACTCCTGATACAACTAAACCCCCTGTACCCCTACACCTGATACAACTAAACCCCCTGTACCCCTACTCCTGATACAACTAAACCCCCTGTACCCCTACACCTGATACAACTAAACCCCCTGTACCCCTACCCTCTACACCAGATACAACTAAACCCCCCCTGTACCCCCCCCTACACCAGATACAAAAAAACCTGTACCCCTACTCCTGATACAACTAAACCCCCCTGTACCCCTACACTTGATACAACTAAACCCCCCTGTACCCCTACTACACCGGATACAACTAAACCCCCTGTACCCCTACACCTGATACAACTAAACCCCTGTACCCCTACACCTGATACAACTAAACCCCTGTACCCCTACACCTGATACAACTAAACCCCCTGTACCCCTACACCTGATACAACTAAACCCCCTGTACCCCTACACCAGATACAACTAAACCCCCTGTACCCCTACACCTGATACAACTAAACCCCCTGTACCCCATACTGTCTACACCAGATACAACTAAACCCCCTGTACCCCTACTGTCTACACCTGATACAACTAAACCCCCTGTACCCCCTACTCCTGATACAACTAAACCCCCTGTACCCCTACACCTGATACAACTAAACCCCTTGTACCCCTACCCTCTACACCAGATACAACTAAACCCCCTGTACCCCTACACCTGATACAACTAAACCCCTGTACCCCATACTGTCTACACCTGATACAACTAAACCCCCTGTACCCCTACTCCTGATACAACTAAACCCCCTGTACCCCTACCCTGATACAACTAAACCCCTGTACCCCTACACCTGATACAACTAAACCCCCTGTACCCCTACCCTCTACACCAGATACAACTAAACCCCTGTACCCCTACACCTGATACAACTAAACCCCCTGTACCCCTACCTCTACACCAGATACAACTAAACCTACCCCCTGTACCCCTACCCTCTACTCCAGATACAAAAACCCCTGTACCCCTACTCCTGGATACAACTAAACCCCCTGTACCCCATACTGTCTACACCAGATACAACTAAACCCCCTGTACCCCTACCTCTACAACTAAACCCCCCTGTACCCCTACACCTGATACAACTAAACCCCAAAGTAAGTACCCTCTACAGAAGATACAACTAATTTTTTACCCCCTGGACCCCTACACCAGATACAACTAAACCCCCTGTACCCCATACTGTCTACTCCTGATACAACTAAACCCCCTGTACCCCTACTCCTGATACAACTAAAGTACCCCTTCACCTGATACAACTAAACCCCCTGTACCCCTACACCTGATACAACTAAACCCCTGTACCCCTACCTTTACACCAGATACAACTAAACCCCTGTACCCCTACACCTGATACAACTAAACCCCTGTACCCCTACCCTCTCCACCAGATACAACTAAACCTACCCATTGTACCCCTACCCTCTACTCCAGGACAAAAAAACCTGTACCCCTCACTCCGGATGAACTAAACCCCTGTACCCCATACTGTCTACTCCTGATACAACTAAACCCCTGTGCCCCTACTCTTGAAACAACTAAACTCCCCTGTACCCCTAATCCATACAACTAAACCCCCTGTACCCCTACACCAGGGATACAACTAAACCCCTAATCAATACCCCTACACCTGATACAACTAAACCCCTAGAGGTACCCCTATTCTACAAAGCAACTAAACCCCTGTACCCCTACACCTGATACAACTAAACCCCTGAATCACACCTGATACAACTAAACCCCCTGTACCCCTACACCTGATACAACTAAACCCCTGTACTCCCTACACCTGATACAACTAATCAGCCCCTGTACCCCTACTCTTCAATACAACTAAACCCCTGGACCCAGTCTCACCAGATACAACTAAACCCCTGTACCTCTACACCAGATACATGGACTAAACCCCCTGTACCCCTACTGATACAACTAAACCCCTGTCACCCCTGATGATACAACTAAACCCCACTGTACCCCTACACCTGATACAACTAAACCCTCTGGACCCCTACTCCAGAACAACTAAACCCCTGTACCCCATACTGTCTACACCAGATACAAAAACCTACCCCTGTACCCCTACCCTCTCACCTGATAGGAACTAAACCCCTGTACCCCCTAACCAGATACAACTAAACCCTGTACCCATACACCTGATACAACTAAACCCCTGTGCCCCCTACACCTGGGACAACTAAACCCCCTGTACCCCTAGGGGGATACAATAAACCCCCCTGTACCCCCTACTCCTGATACAACTAAACCCCTGTACCCCTACACCTGATACAATTAAACCCCCTGTACCCCACACCTGATACAACTAAACCCCCTGTTACCCCTACCCTCTACAGCCAGATACAACTAAACCTACCCCTGGCCCCTACACCAGATACAACTAAACCCCTGTACCCCTACACCAGATCCAACTAAACCCCTAGAAAATCTTCAGAGGGAACTGAAAGTCCTGTACCCCGACACCTGATAAACTAAACCCCCTGGAGAACCCTCTACACCAGATACAACTAAACCTACCCCTGCACCCCTCTGTAAACCTGGTCAACTAAACCCCTGAACCCCTACCCTCTACACCAGATACAACTAAATGCAAATGTCATTATAAAAATCTGTATAACAGTTGAAGTCTGGTCAGTACAGACCCCTTTGTAAGTAGGAAAACCTGCATACTGTCTACAAATATTGAACTCCGGGTACAACTAAACTGTACCCCTACTCCTGATACAACTAAACCCCTGTACCCCTACTCCTGATACAACTAAACCCCCTGTACCCCTACACCTGATACAACTAAACCCCAGTACCCCTACCTCTAACCAGATACAACTAAACCCCTGTACCCCTACACCTGTAAGTAGGAACCCCTGTCAACCCCTACACCTGTACAACAAACCCCCCTGTTCCCCCCCTGTGTCTATACCAGATACAACTAAACCCCTGTACCCCTACTCCTGATACAATAAACCCCTGTAAAGTACTCCTGATACAACTAAACGAAGTTTTGTAATTACACCTGGAAAAACTAAACCCCCTGTACCCCTACTCCTGAGGTCAACTAAACCCCCTGTACCCCTACTCCTGATACAACTAAACCCCTGTACCACTAGTTACCTGATACAACTAAACCCCCTGTACCCCTACACCTGATACAACTAAACCCCCTGTACCTTTACACCTGATAAGTTGAACCCCCTGTACCCCTACCCTCTACACCAGATACAACTAAACCCCTGTACCTAACACCTGATACAACTAAACCCCCTGTACCCCTACCCTCTACACCAGATACAACTAAACCCCCTGTACCCCTACACCTGATACAACTAAACCCCTGTACCCCTGCACCTGATACAACTAAACCCCCCTGTACCCCTAGTTACCAGATACAACTAAACCCCCTGTACCCCTACACCTGATACAAAAACCCCCTGTGCCCCTACACCTTACAAGGAATCCCCTGCATACCCCTACCCTCTACACCAGATACAACTAGACCCCCCTGTACTAAATACTGTCTACTCCTGATACAACTAAACCCCTGTACCCCTACAACCTGATACAAACTAAACCCCCTGTACCCTACTCCGGATACAACTAAACCCCCTGTACCCCTACTCCGGATTTAAACCCCTGTACCCTACTCCGGATACAACTAAACCCCCTGTACCCCTACTCCGGATACAACTAAACCCCCTGTACCCTACTCCGGATACAACTAAACCCCTGTACCCCATATTCTACCGGTACAACTAAACCCCCCTGTACCCTACTCCTGATACAACTAAACCCCCTGTTACTGTCTAACTCCTGATACAACTAAACCCCTGTACCCCATACTGTCTACCTGATACAACTAAACCCCCTTACCCCTACACCTGATACAACTAAACCCCCTGTACCCCTGGATACAACTAAACCCCCTGTCCCATACTGTCTACACCGGATACAACTAAACCCCCTGTATTCCCTGCTGTGGATATTTCAACTAAACCCCTGTACCCCTACACCTGATACAACTAAACCCCCTGTACCCCTACTCCGGATACAACTAAACCCCCTGTACCCCTATACTGTCTGTTCCGGATACAACTAAACCCCTGTACCCCTACACCTGATACAACTAAACCCCCTGTACCCCTACACCAGATACAACTAAACCCCCTGTACCCCATTTGTCTACTTTTGATACAACTAAACCCCCTGTACCCCTACACCAGATACAACTAAACCCCCTGTGACCCTACACCGGATACAACTAAACCCCCTGTACCCCTACACCAGATACAACTAAACCCCCATGGCACCCCTACTCCGGATACAACTAAACCCCCTGTACCCCTACACCGGATACAACTAAACCCCCTGTACCCCTACTCTGTGATACAACTAAACCCCCTGTACCCTACTCCTGATACAACTAAACCCCCTGTACCCCTACTTAGGATACAACTAAACCCCCTGATACCCCTACTCCGGATACAACTAAACCCCCTGTACCCCTACTAGAGATACAACTAAACCCCCTGTACCCTACTCCTGATACAACTAAACCCCCCTGTACCCCTACTCCGGATACAACTAAACCCCCTGTACCCCTTCACCGGATACAACTAAACCCCCTGTACCCCTACACCAGATACAACTAAACCCCCTGTACCCTACTCCGGATACAACTAAACCCCCTGTACCCCTACACCTGATACAACTAAACCCCCTGTACCCCTACTCCGGATACAACTAAACCTACCCCCAGTACCACTACACCTATACAACTAAACCCTCTGTACCCCTACCCTCTACACCAGATATAACTAAACCTACCCCCTTTACCCTCTACACCGGATACAACTAAATCTACCCTGTCCCCCCTACACCAGATACAACTAAACCTACACTCTGTACCCCTACCCTCTACACTCCATTGCCCTACACCACTACCCTGCCCCTGGGAAGGAGAGTAGAGGACACAGAGAGAGAGGAAGAGGGCAAGGAGGATGAGGCAGTCACATATCTTTGGTAGAGTGTGCTCCATCTGACATTTTTTGAGTTTTAGTTTTTTTTTTCATGAAAGAAATGCAAAGTAATATACAGTGGGGAGAACAAGAACTTGATAACATGCAAAATCGGCCGGGTTTCCTATTTACAAAGCATGTAGAGGTCTGTCATTTTATCACGTTTTTTATCACCGGTACACTTCAACTGTGAGACGGAATCTAAAACAAAAATCCAGAAAATCACATTGTATGATTTTTAAGAAGCCCTCCTGTTCTCCACTCATTACCTGTATGAACTGCACCTGTTTGAACTCGTTACCTGTATAAAAGACACCTGTCCACACACTCAAACAAACAGACTCCAACCTCTCCACAATGGCCAAGACCAGAGAGCTGTGTAAGGACATCAGGGGTAAATTGTAGACCTGCACAAGGCTGGGATGGGCTACAGGAC
Organism: Oncorhynchus masou masou; assembly: GCF_036934945.1. Taxonomy (NCBI): domain Eukaryota; kingdom Metazoa; phylum Chordata; class Actinopteri; order Salmoniformes; family Salmonidae; genus Oncorhynchus; species Oncorhynchus masou. Next base: position 7,171,766 of record NC_088229.1, on the reverse strand, counting down.
AATAGGCAAGCAGCTTGGTGAGAAGGCAACAACTGTTTGCGCAATTATTAGAAAATGGAAGAAGTTCAAGATGACGGTCAATCACCATCGGTCTGGGGCTCCCATGCGAGATCTCACCTCGTGGGGCATCAATGATTATGAGGAAGGTGAGGGATCAGCCCAGAACTACACGGCAGGGCCTGGTCAATGACCTGAAGAGACCTGGGACCACAGTCTCAAAGAAAACAATTAGTAACACACTACGCCGTCATGGATTAAAATCCTGCAGCGCACAAGGTCCCCCTGCTCAAGCCAGCGCATGTCCAGGCCCGTCCAAAGTTTGCCAATGACCATCTGGATGATCCAGAGGAGGAATGGGAGAAGGTCATGTGGTCTGATGAGACAAAAATAGAGTTTTTGGTCTAAACTCCACTCACCATGTTTGGAGGAAGAAGAAGGATGAGTACAACCCCAAGAACACCATCCCAACCGTGAAGCATGGAGGTGGAAACATCATTGTTTGGGATGCTTTTCTGCAAAGGGGACAGGACGACTGCACTGTATTGAGGGGAGGATGGATGGGGCCATGTATCGCGAGATCTTGGCCAACAACCTCCTTCCCTCAGTAAGAGCATTGAAGATGGGTCGTGGCTGGGTCTTCCAGCATGACAACGACCCGAAACACACAGCCAGGGCACTAAGGAGTGGCTCCGTAAAGGCATCTCAAGGTCCTGGAGTGGCCTAGCCAGTCTCCAGACCTGAACCCAATAGAAAATCTTCGGAGGGGCTGAAAGTCCGTATTGCCCAGCGACAGCCCGGAAACCTGAAGGATCTGGAGAAGGTCTGTGGAGGAGTAATCCCTGCTGCAGTGGCAAACCAAAGATCCCTGCGGTGCATGGCGTGGCTGATTCCCGCTGGGAACCCTGGTCAAGAACTACAGGATATATATATATATATATAAGAACATATGATCTCTGTAATTGCAAACAAAGGTTTCTGGACCAAATATTAAGTTCTGCTTTTCTGATGTATCAAATACTTATGTCATGCAATAAAATGCAAATGAATTACTTAAAAATCATACAATGTGATGTTCTAGATCGTTGTTTTAGATTGTCTCTCACAGTTGAAGTGTACCTATGATAGAAATTACAGACCTCTACATGCTTTGTAAGTAGGAAAACCTGCAAAATCGGCAGTGTATCAAATGCTTGTTCTCCCCACTGTGTGTGTGTGTATATATATATATAAAGTGAGGGATAAGGTACTGTAGAAGTAAGGAATGAATACGCCGAAGTTTTGCACATTACCTTGGAAAAAATGGGGGACAAGGCAGAGCCGAGTCTCTTTGCGGAGGTCATTTTTCTAAGGTAGTGTACAGAACGTGCGTCTATCCCCTTATACCACAGTTACCAGAGAGAACAATACTGAAGCACACATTTATCGGTAGGAAAAACTTTTTTTTGCCAAATATTTTTTAAGAGAATTCATGCTTTCTTATCTTTTGGTTGCTAGAGACGTGACCCAGTCGGTCGTTCAATACTGTCCTTCTTATCTCTTGCTTGTTAACTAGCCAACTAGCTACGGCTAACACAGTCACGACGTCGGCAGCCAGAATAACAGCAAAATAGCTGGATTTTTGCATTTTTGTTTAAGCTGTTTTCTAGTTACATTAATTTGGATAATGAGCTGATGATCCCTCCCCCCCCCCAAAAAAAATCCTGGCATAGTGCCTTCTCATCATTACAAGGAGATCACATTGCATATCAAACACTAACGCTAGGCTAGACGCTAAGTAGCTAAATAGTTTGTTGCTAGCAAACCTGCTAATATGACAACCTAATTCAAACATATCAATTGCTGAAAACAGCTGGACAAACTCGAAATGTCACGTGGCAGGATTTGAAAGCATAGCGCCCATTTGCGTTACGACTACCGACAGTAGGGGACCGGAGAAATCCATGTTCATCACACACCACGTTGGATCATCAGATGCTCCAAAATAAAATGTCGAAAGCAACAACAACAAAAAGCTAAATCAATTGCTAGCTAGATAGACCTGCGTTTGTGTGGTTGTTGATTTTAGCTTTCTGTAACTTTGTCGGGCTGCATGTGTCGGTGCTTATTGCGTTATGATTACAAAGTGAGCCCCGTTTTCTTTTCCAACTGTCCCATTTATATCTGGTTTTAATGTCCAGTCTAGATTGTCCTAGCTAATCAGAAACGAGTATTCAACAATGCTGTGGTATAATTTAAAGTAATGCTTTACTATTGTTTAAACAACACTGCTAAACACACAGCAACAACTTGTCTGAGGCATTTCTGGTCTGTTCGTCTCTTAGAAGGGTTTTAATATCTGTTTCCACCTTGTCTGTCTGGGTTGGAGTTTAGAGAGAATGTTATTTTTTTAGATTTGTTTCTTGACTCAGAAAGCAGGAAGTAAATCCTTCAAAGCAGGAAGTTAAATGTGAAATTATTGCTTTTTAATGAAAATTCCACTATATTTTGGACAATCATGGCAGGCAGCTGAGGCAGAGTTGTGTCCTTTGTACCTCACAAACAATACTTGGTCTTCTGTGTTATTGTATGTAGTTGTTATTTGTGAACTCAGGATCCATTTTTATCTAATATTAGGTTGTGGTTGAAGATTTGATAACATTCGGTATCAAAAATAGGCAAAAAAAATAGAGAAAATTAGAACTTTTTCACAGCATGCTATTCCAAATTTTACACTTACACCGCTCGAACATCGAGGAGATTCAAATACTGCTCGTTTTTTTTTCCCCTGGAAAACTTGACTTTTTTTCATCCTCATGCTAAGCTAGCAGTAGCCACAGTATCTTCTGGCAAATTACACCTACTTATACTTTTATTGTGGACACAATATAGTGTGGACAGTGAATGATTTCCATTCATTTCTCTGAGAACAATATCTTCATTTAACTCCATGTCATCAGGCGGATGCTGTCCCTCTTCCTCTACTTTCTCCTCCTCTTCCTCACTTCTTCCACTCCTCTGCTCTGGCTCTCTGTGTTTTCTCTCCAATACTACTACCACCACTGCTACAACCTCAACGCACACACGTGTGTGTGTGTGTACACACTACAGTGTGTGTGTGTTAGTGTACTCCAAATGCCTCCCTCTCTGAACCTGGTACTACCACAAATCTATTTTTAACTGCTTGTGTTTTAGTTTTCAGATTTTCTGTGAGGAAGTAATGTTAAACGTAACTGATATATGTATGTATGTATGTTAGGATTTTATTAAGTTGTCTATTTTGAGTTTCGCAAAACAACCGTGTTTTTTTTCTCTCGATTATTTGAGTTTTTATTGATGTTGTCGGAGAAGGGGAGGATAAGATTTCAAGATATCCAAAGTAGTGGTCATCTGTTGGCCTACAGATCTGTATGTAGTCCGACTCTGCAACTGAATAGGAGAACACGGGCTTTGTCCCAAAAATGGAATCATATTCCCTCAGTAGTGCACTACTTATGACCTGAGTCCAATGGATCCTGATCAAAAAGTAGTGCACTACATAGGGATTAAGGTGCTATTTGGGATGTGGACTTAAAAAATAAAAATACAACAGTCAGTAGTCTTCTCTTCTTTCCAGTAACTTTCCCCAAAATCCTCTGGTTTTCCAAATAATTCAGTGATTCGAGGAATTTCAGGGTAAAGTTACTGGAATTTTGCAATACTTAGCCCCTCCCACTAGCACTCCGTTACTCCTTAGACCCTAGCCAATCGTCTTTGAGCAGCGTGGTGGTTGTATGTAAGCGTGATGTAATGCAATGATGAATCTCCGTGTGTTTTTAGATGTATTTTGTTGTTCAACCTCGTTTTACCTCGTGTTTTGGGAGGCTGTGTTATTTACTCACACCTTTTCAGTGGCAATCTAAACATTTTTATCTACTTGTCATTTTTATTTTGTCATAGCCTGAGTGCCGGTCTGTTTATGCGATCATACCATCTCCTTGTAATGGATGAGGACACATAATGGTGACAAGAGAAAACAGGTCTGGGACCAGGCTAACTGGCAACAAACAGGTCTGGGACCAGGCTAACTGGCAACAAACAGGTCTGGGACCAGGCTAACTGGCAACAAACAGGTCTGGGACCAGGCTAACTGGCAACAAACAGGTCTGGGACCAGGCTAACTGGCAACAAACAGGTCTGGGACCAGGCTAACTGGCAACAAACAGGTCTGGGACCAGGCTAACTGGCAACAAACAGGTCTGGGACCAGGCTAACTGGCAGCTTCAAACAGGTCTGGGACCAGGCTAACTGGCAACAAACAGGTCTGGGACCAGGCTAACTGGCAACAAACAGGTCTGGGACCAGGCTAACTGGCAACAAACAGGTCTGGGACCAGGCTAACTGGCAACAAACAGGCATCTTCCTTTGTATTCCCTCCTTTTCTTTTCATTTATTTTTAAGAAGATTCTATTATCAAGTGAACATTTTTTTTTTTTTTTTTTTTTTTTAATGGTCTGTAGTTGTTCTTCAATGTCCTAAACTGCAGTCTCATTTTGATTTGAAACGGAGATTGGTTGACCAGGCGTAACATGAATGCACTAACAAACAGCTCTGGGACATCAGTTATCATGATGACGTTGACAAACAAACTATTTCTGGGACCTTTCTCCTCTGCGATATTAACCATGCAACTTGTCTGGGAATGCAATGGCATACAAACTAAGTTATCTGGGACCATTTTAGAAACTTACAACAAACAGGTCTGGGACCAGGAAATATAACTGGCATTATAAACACATTTATCTGTATTTACCAGTTCTCCAACAAATGAATGTCGTTTTTATTTTCCATTTAACTGGCAACAAACATTTCTGGGACCATCTACACCTTCATCCTCCCAGACCTTTGTGCACCTTTACCTATGGGACTCCCATCACACACTCTTAGTTAAGTGTAAATCAAAACTAGGTCTGGGACCAGTTGCTAACTCCAACAAACAGGTTTGTGGAGCATGGCATAACTGGCAACAAACAGGTCATTTATCAGATGCTGCTGTTGCAATAAAAACAGGTCTTGACATGGACCAGGACTCCTTTCTGAAAATAATCTGTCCACAAAACACTAGGATCTGGTTTCAACCAGGCTGTTGTCAACAATATTCTGGTCTGGGCAATCCATAATTTGGCGCCAAACAGGTCTGGGATCACAGGATATAGCAATTTTTGCATCAAACACTGGCTCCCAGGCTTTGATTACTGGACCTACAAACTAGGTCTGGGACCTGTTGCTGGGTCTGTGTAGATAAAGTGATCTGGACCTAGGCTGGGTCTGTGCTACAAACAGGTCTGGGACCAGGCTAACTGGCATACAGTGAACTGGCCACTCTTCTGTTTGTATTCCCTCCTCTGTTCGATTTGATCATTTATTTCTAGAAAGATCACTATTCAGCCTGAACCCAGCACTCTTCATTTTTTTTTTAATGGTTGCCTAGTTGTTCTTCAATGTCCCGCCCACTGCAGTCTCATTTTGATTTGATTGGTTGTACACACACACGGAGATGTGGTGAGTCCCACCTACCTTATCGTAACATGACATGCACAGACCTTGAGTAAATCGCTCTGGATAAGAACATCTGTTATCATGATGACGTTGACAAATGAAATGCTCATTTCTGGGACTTCTTTCTCCTCTGCGTTCATATTAACCATGCAACTTGTCTGGAGTGAATGCAATGTGTACCTACAAGGCCTACAGAGGAAGAAGTTATACCGGATCAGAAAAAAACACTATTCTAGAAACTTTCAAAAAAAAAACGTTGTGTTCATATAACGATAGGAAATTATAATGACACATTTATGTTGCCTATTTATTACTTTTTGTTGACTCTTTTTAATAAATGAATGTCTTTTTATTTTTCTTATTCAACTAGGCAATGTCAGTTAAGAACAGGCATTTCTACCCTACAATGACAGCTCATCCTATCACCGGTATTCCCAAACCGTCATCCTGCCAGACAACCGCTGCACCAATTGTGCACCACCCTATGGGACTCCCAATCACGGCCGTTCAGTTAAGTGTAAATGGTATGTAAAACTAGGTGTGGCCATTTTGAATGCGTGGTTGAGATCTCCTGTCTACGGTGTCCTTTCACTGTGGAAGCACGTAGCAGTTAGTTTGTGTTTTAGCATGGTCAGTCTACTGTTTCTGTTAACAGAGAGACTGAAGGTCATTTACTCAGATGTGCTGTTGTAAAAAATAAAAATGTTTGATGCTTAGACATGCCTCATTTGTGACTCAACTCCTTTCTGAAAATAATCTGTCCTCAAAACACTAGGATACTTCCAGTTTCAATCACAGGCTGTTGCCTCAATGCCTTGAGATACTCAACTCCAGGGCAATCTCAACTTGAGTAATTTGGACTCCTGGGAAAAGTGTCTAACTGTTAAATCACTATGAGATGATATCCAGCAATTTTTGTATTTACTCCCTTTTTAACTACTGAAACTCAGCTCCCAGACTTTGATTACAGAGGACCTAAACAGTACTGGACTATTGTCTTCATACACCTGTTGCTTGGGTCATAGTATTCATGGTTGACTGTTCTGTAGATATAGTACTGGCCTACTGCTGGGTCTGTGTAGATATGAGTGATACTGGCCTTGCTGGGTCCCTCATGAGTGATACCCTTCAGTCTGGGTCTCCTCACATCTTCATCCTACCTGGGTCACATCTTCTGGCCTACTGCTGGGTCTGTCAGATCTTCAGTGATACTCTCAGCCCTACTCTTCATCCTCCATCAGATCTTCAGTCCATACTCTGGCCTACTGCTTCATCCTGTCAGATCTTCAGTCCATACTCTCAGCCTCCATACCTGGGTCTCCATACACTCTTCATCCTCCATACTTCATCCTCCTCACACTCTTCAGTGATACTCTTATCCTCCATCACACTCTTCATCCTGACTGATCCTTCAACTCTTCAGAGGAGGTAACTCTAGAAAGATCACACTCTTGATCCTGCCATCAGCCTGCATACCACCCAGCACCTCTTCAGCCTGACACTCACACACACACCGCCTCCATGGCCTCTTCAGCCTCCATCACACTCTTCATCCTCCATCACACTCTTCATCCACATCACTCTTCATCCTCAATATGGTCTTCAGATCACACACACACACTCTTCAGCCTCCATCAGACCTTCATCCTCCATCACACTCTTCACCTCACAGTCTACCTCACCTTCATACCCTTCAGTCTACCTCAAACCCTTCAGTCTCCATCACAAACACAGACCCAATGTGGCCTGAGTACATTAGGGTGCTGCAGACCCTTGTGTGTATGTCCCAGTCTCTCAGACCCTTCAGTCTAACACCCTTCACTACCTCAACCCCAGTCTACCTCACACCCTTCAGTCACCTCACCCTTCTATCGTCTACCTCAGACCCTTCAGATCTATCTATCCTTCAGTCTACCTCAGACCCTTCAGTCTAATAAAGTCTACACACCCTTCAGTCCTCACACCCTTCTGTGGATCACACCCTTGGCAGACCAACTTAACATGTACCTAGGGAGAAGGCCTGGACAGACCCTTCAGGGGACCCTTCTGTTATCACACTCAGAGAAAGCAGTCTAAAGAAAGAAGAAGTCTACCTCAAGAAGTTCTCGACTTCAGTCTTCAGACCCTTGCTGTCGAAGCCTCCATCACGACCCCGGACATACTTCAGTCGGTCAGTGTGTTGGCAGACCTTGATGACCCTTCAGTCTACCTCAGACCCTTCCGATAGAGGAAGAACAAAGACTCAGAGGGACTTCAGAGACCTGACCCTGTCTACCTGACCCTTATATACTTTCTGAGACCCTTCAGAGACCTGACTTCTACCTCAGACCCTGAGTCAAGTCTACCTCCGATATTTGTCTTCTTGTGTTTTGGATCTCAGTCAGACAGGCCTCCACCATGTCTACCTCCCCTGGAGCAGGCAGACCCTTGGGGACTACCTACAGAGTCAGCTCATCTGTACCTATCTGTCTAGGTATTCACCAAACTTCAGTCTCCATCAGACCCCAGTCCCTCACACCCTTCTGCCTCCAGGAAGTCTACCTCAGACCCTTCAGTCTAAGACCCTTCAGTCTAAAAACCCAGACCCTTCGGTCATACCCTTCAGTCTAGAACACACCGTAGCAAAACCTTTTGTCTAACAGGAAAGGGAACCCTTCAGCATGTATTCAGACCCGTGTGTACTCAGACCCGTTCAAGTCTCAGTGTGTCTACCTCAACCCTTGTCTTTCACCCTTCAGTCTACCTCAGACCCTTCTGACCTCAGACCCTTCAGTCAACCTCAGACCCTTCAGTCTAGAGAAGAGTCAGTCTATGTTTAACTGTGTTAACCTCAGACCCTTCAGTTCACACCCTTCAGTCTACCTCTGACCCTTGAGACCTCAGATAGTCTAAGGAGACCCTTTGGATCAGACCCTTAATCAACTCCAGCCTCAACCTCTTCACTATGAGATACCTCTCCAGCTTCAATTCACCTCACACCCTTCAGTCTACCTCACACCCTTCAGCCTCAATTAGACCCTTCAGTCTACCTCAACCCTTCAGTCTTCACACCCTTCTGTCTACCTCAGACCCTTAGTCTAACTCCACCCTTCAGTCTACCTACCCTTCAGTCTACTCACACTTCTGTCTACCTCAGACCCTTCAGTCTACCTGAGATAGTCTCTACTCCACCCTTCAATTCACTATGAGATACTCAACCCTTCAGTCTACCTCACATTCACTACCTCAGACCTCTTAACTCCAGTCTTCAATTCACTACCTCAGACCCTTCTGTCAACTCAGACCCTTCAATTCACTACCCTGAGTCTACCTCAGACCCTTCAGTCTACCTCACACCCTTCTGTCTACCTGAGACCCTTCTCACCTCCACCCTTCAATTCACCCTTCTGAGATCTACCTCAGACCCTCCAGCCTCAACCCTTCATTACCTCAGACCCTTCTCTACCACACTTCAGTCTCCAACCCTTCTGTCTACCTCAACCCTTCAGTCAAACCCTTCTGTCTTGTATTCTGTCACCTCACACCCTTCAGTCTACCTCAGACCCTTGAGTCTACCTCACACCCTTCAACCATCACACCCTTCTGTCTACCTCAGACTTCCTTGAACCCTTCAGGAACCCCTCACACCCTTCAGCCTCCATCAGACCCTTCAGTATTCATGGTTGACCCTTCAGTCTACTTCTCACACCCTTCTCTACCTCAGACCCTTCAGTCTACCTCAGTTCTACCTCAGACCCTTCAGTCTCCTCACACCCTTCTCTACCGACCCTTCAGCATCACACCCTTCTCTCTCATCCTCCACCCTTCACACCTCAGACCCTTCATCCTCCATCACACTCACACCCTTCACCTCAGACCCTTCAGTCACCTCACACCCTTCTTCACCCTCCATCACACTCTTCACCCTCCAGTCACACTCTTCATCCTTCAGTCTACCTCACACTCTTCATCCTCCATCAGACCCTTCACTCTTCAGATCCTCCATCACACACCCTTCTTCATCCTCCATCACACTCTTCAGTCTACCTCAGACCCTTCAGTCTCCATCACACCCTTCTGTCTACCTCAGACCCTTCAGTCTACCTCGAGACCCTTCAGTCTCTATCACACCCTTCAGTCTACCTCACACCCTTCTGTCTACCTCAGACCCTTCAGTCTACCTCACACCCTTCTGTCTACCTCAGACCCTTCAGTCTACCTCAGACCCTTCAGTCTACCTCACACCCTTCTGTCTACCTCAGACCCTTCAGTCTACCTCACACCCTTCTGTCTACCTCAGACCCTTCAGTCTACCTCACACCCTTCTGTCTACCTCAGACCCTTCAGTCTACCTCAGACCCTTCAGTCTACCTCAGACCCTTCAGTCTACCTCACACCCTTCAGTCTCCATCACACCCTTCTGTCTACCTCAGACCCTTCAGTCTACCTCGAACCCTTCTGTCTACCTCACACCCTTCTGTCTACCTCACACCCTTCAGTCTACCTCAGACCCTTCAGTCTACCTCACACCCTTCAGTCTCCATCACACCCTTCTGTCTACCTCAGACCCTTCTGTCTACCTCGAACCCTTCAGTCTACCTCGAACCCTTCAGTCTACCTCACACCCTTCAGTCTACCTCACACCCTTCAGTCTACCTCACACCCTTCAGTCTACCTCACACCCTTCAGTCTACCTCACACCCTTCAGTCTACCTCACACCCTTCAGTCTACCTCACACCCTTCAGTCTACCTCGAACCCTTCAGTCTACCTCACACCCTTCAGTCTACCTCACACCCTTCTGTCTACCTCGAACCCTTCAGTCTCTATCACACCCTTCAGTCTACCTCAGACCCTTCAGTCTACCTCACACCCTTCAGTCTACCTCACACCCTTCTACCTCAGACCCTTCAGTCTACCTCACACCCTTCTACCTCAGACCCTTCAGTCTACCTCACACCCTTCTACCTCAGACCCTTCAGTCTACCTCAAACCCTTCTGTCTACCTCACACCCTTCAGTCTACCTCACACCCTTCAGCCTCCATCAGACCCTTCAGTCTACCTCAGACCCTTCAGTCTACCTCACACCCTTCTGTCTACCTCAGACCCTTCAGTCTACCTCACACCCTTCAGTCTACCTCAGACCCTTCAGTCTCCATCACACCCTTCTGTCTACCTCAGACCCTTCAGTCTACCTCGAACCCTTCAGTCTCTATCACACCCTTCAGTCTACCTCACACCCTTCTGTCTACCTCAGACCCTTCAGTCTACCTCACACCCTTCTGTCTACCTCAGACCCTTCAGTCTACCTCAGACCCTTCAGTCTACCTCACACCCTTCTGTCTACCTCAGACCCTTCAGTCTACCTCACACCCTTCTGTCTACCTCAGACCCTTCAGTCTACCTCACACCCTTCTGTCTACCTCAGACCCTTCAGTCTACCTCACACCCTTCAGTCTACCTCACACCCTTCTGTCTACCTCAGACCCTTCAGTCTACCTCAGACCCTTCAGTCTACCTCAGACCCTTCAGTCTACCTCACACCCTTCAGTCTCCATCACACCCTTCTGTCTACCTCAGACCCTTCAGTCTACCTCGAACCCTTCTGTCTACCTCACACCCTTCTGTCTACCTCACACCCTTCAGTCTACCTCAGACCCTTCAGTCTACCTCACACCCTTCAGTCTCCATCACACCCTTCTGTCTACCTCAGACCCTTCTGTCTACCTCGAACCCTTCAGTCTACCTCGAACCCTTCAGTCTACCTCACACCCTTCAGTCTACCTCACACCCTTCAGTCTACCTCACACCCTTCAGTCTACCTCACACCCTTCAGTCTACCTCACACCCTTCAGTCTACCTCACACCCTTCAGTCTACCTCAGACCCTTCAGTCTACCTCACACCCTTCAGTCTACCTCACACCCTTCAGTCTACCTCGCACCCTCTTATCCACACAGATACACAAAGTATGCCTATCAGGATTTCCAAACAGGGGTTAGAGGGGGATGTTTAACCTCTGACACTCTGACACTTTGCTGCAGTACAGATCCGTAACAGGTGTGTGGATTATGAACTGCTAATTTGAGCCATGGTGAAGACATCTGAGACTATCTTCATAATGGAGGCCAAGGCCTACTTCTACTGCTGCTGTTTAGTTAGTTAGGCCCATGTTAGGCCCAGACTCAGGCCATAGAGATGGACAAAAGAGGAATTCTTAGTGAAGGTGAAGCCTCTTATCAGATCATGAACGTTATCTGCGACTATCACCGTCTCTATGGTTGTGCTTTTATGTGAAGTTTGTTTGGCAGGACGTTACAGACAATTACTCCCTGGTTACAGGCAGCTACTTCCTGGTTACAGGCAGCTACTTCCTGGTTACAGACAGCTACTCCCTGGTTACAGGCAGCTACTCCCTGGTTACAGACAGCTACTCCCTGGTTACAGACAGCTACTCCCTGGTTACAGGCAGCTACTCCCTGGTTACAGACAGCTACTCCCTGGTTACAGACAGCTACTCCCTGGTTACAGGCAGCTACTCCCTGGTTACAGACAGTTACTCCCTGGTTACAGACAGTTACTCCCTGGTTACAGACAGTTACTCCCTGGTTACAGACAGTTACTCCCTGGTTACAGACAGCTACTCCCTGGTTACAGGCAGCTACTCCCTGGTTACAGACAGCTACTCCCTGGTTACAGGCAGCTACTCCCTGGTTACAGGCAGCTACTCCCTGGTTACAGACAGCTACTCCCTGGTTACCGACAGTTTCACTCCCTGGTTACAGACAGTTACTCCCTGGTTACAGACAGTTACTCCCTGGTTACAGACAGCTACTCCTGGTTACAGGCAGCTACTCCCTGGTTACAGACAGTTACTCCCTGGTTACAGACAGTTACTCCCTGGTTACAGACAGTTACTCCCTGGTTACAGACAGCTACTCCCTGGTTACAGACAGCTACACCCTGGTTACAGGCAGCTACTCCCTGGTTACAGGCAGCTACTCCCTGGTTACAGGCAGCTACTCCCTGGTTACAGACAGCTACTCCCTGGTTACAGGCAGCTACTCCCTGGTTACAGACAGTTACTCCCTGGTTACAGACAGTTACTCCCTGGTTACAGACAGTTACTCCCTGGTTACAGACAGCTACTCCCTGGTTACAGGCAGCTACTCCCTGGTTACAGGCAGCTACTCCCTGGTTACAGACAGTTACTCCCTGGTTACAGACAGTTACTCCCTGGTTACAGACAGCTACTCCCTGGTTACAGGCAGCTACTCCCTGGTTACAGGCAGCTACTCCCTGGTTACAGGCAGCTACTCCCTGGTTACAGACAGTTACTCCCTGGTTACAGACAGCTACTCCCCAACCCTGGTTACAGGCAGCTACTCCCTGGTTACAGACAGTTACTCCCTGTTTACAGACAGTTACTCCCTGGTTACAGGCAGCTACTCCCTGGTTACAGGCAGCTACTCCCTGGTTACAGGCAGCTACTCCCTGGTTACAGACAGCTACTCCCTGGTTACAGGCATCTACTCCCTGGTTACAGGCATCTACACCCTGGTTACAGGCAGCTACACCCTGGTTACAGACAGCTACTCCCTGGTTACAGGCAGCTACTCCCTGGTTACAGGCAGCTACTCCCTGGTTACAGGCAGCTACTCCCTGGTTACAGACAGCTACTCCCTGGTTACAGACAGCTACTCCCTGGTTACAGGCAGCTACTCCCTGGTTACAGGCAGCTACTCCCTGGTTACAGGCAGTTACTCCCTGGTTACAGACAGTTACTCCCTGGTTACAGACAGCTACTCCCTGGTTACAGACAGCTACTCCCTGGTTACAGGCAGCTACTCCCTGGTTACAGACAGCTACTCCCTGGTTACAGACAGCTACTCCCTGGTTACAGGCAGCTACTCCCTGGTTACAGACAGCTACTCCCTGGTTACAGACAGCTACTCCCTGGTTACAGACAGCTACTCCCTGGTTACAGACAGCTACTCCCTGGTTACAGACAGCTACTCCCCAACCCTGTTTCCAGACACATTCATTTACTGCTCCTCTTCAAACCCAGTTGGTCCGTAATGAAAGAGAGGAGAACTGATCTTCCGTTTTACCTAGAACCTCTATCTGTCTTTCAGCCTGTCTCTGATCTGTCCATCTCCTCTACTACTAAAGTTATTTGATGAAGGAGTCTGCCCTCAGCAACTGCCACTAAATCACAATATCTCCCAGTTGATCAACAGAGGGTTGGTTATCAGATTATTCTGGATGATGATCTGTGGCTTCAAATGTTTGATACTTGCACGATAATACCTCACTGACGTCAGCTGAACAGCTGAACGTTGTTTACAGAGAGGAGAGACTGGTTTTCCCTTTAATACTTAGCGAGAAGATCAGTTGATGTTTTCTGGGAACAGTGGGCAAGTTTCAGGTCGTCCTTATTCCAGTCACTGCTCTCACAAACAGCTCTCTCTGGAGCCACATGACTATCACAAAGCAATGTTCTGAGATGTGCAGCAATCCCACGGCACGGACATTTTTTTTTTAACCTTTATTTAACTAGGCAAGTCAGTTAAGAACAAATTCTTATTTTCAATGACAGCCTAGGAACAGTGGGTTAACTGCCTGCTCAGGGGCAGAACGGCAGATTTTGTACCTTGTCAGCTCAGGGATTTGAACTTGCAACCTTTCGGTTACTAGTCCAATGCTCTAACCACTAGGCTACACTGCCACCCCTTTCATGCTGAGTGTATATGTATGTATATATTATATACACTATCGGTCAAAAGTTTTAGAACACCTACTCATTCAACGGTTTTTATTTATTTTTACTATTATTCTACATTGTAGAATAATAGTGAAGACGTCAAAACTATGAAATGACACATATGGAGTCATGTAGTAACCAACAAAAGTGCTAGTAACAAATCAAAATATATTTACAATTGAGATTCTTCAAATAGCCACCATTTGCCTTCATGACAGCTTTGTACACTTTTGGCATTCTCTCAACCAGCTTCACCTGGAATGCTTTTCCAACCGTCTTGAAGGAGTTCCCACATATGCTTAGCACTTGTTGGCTGCTTTTCCTTGACTCTGCTGTCCGACTCATTCCAAACCATCTCAATTTGGTTGAGGTCAGGGGATTGTTGAGGCCAGGTCATCTGATGCAGCACTTCATCACTCTCCTTCTTGGTCAAATAGCTCTTACACAGCCTGGAGGTGTGTTGGGTCATTGTTCTGTTGAAAAACAAATGATAGTCCCACTAAGCCCAAACCAGATGGGATGGCGTATCGATGCAGAATGCTGTGGTAGCCATGCTGGGTAAGTGTGCCTTGAATTCTAAATAAATCACTGACAGTGTCACCAGAAAAGCACCCCCACACCATAACACCTCCTCCTCCATGCTTTACGGTGGGAAATACACATGCGGAGATCATCCGTTCACCCACACGCGTCTCACAAAGACACCCTTATTGATGTCACCTGTTAAATTCACTTCAAATAGTGTAGGTGAAGGGGAGGAGACAAGTTAAAGAAGGATTTTTAAGCCTTGAGACAATTGAGACATGGATTGTGTGTGTGTGTGACATTCAGAGGGTGAATGGGCAAAACAAAAGATTTAAGTGCCGATGTGCCTTAAGCAAGGCACTTAACCCTAATAACTCCTGTAAGCCACTCTGGATCAGAGTGTGTGCTAAATGACTGAAATGTAAATTAATGCTTTTGGCACCTTGTAGAGCCCCGACGAATTGGTCTATAAACAATGTGGTCAGATGAAGCAGATGCTAAACTACAGGACCGGTTTGCTATCACAGACTGGAACATGTTCCGTGATTCTTCCGATGACATTGAGGAGTACATCACATCAGTCACTGGCTTTATCAATAAGTGCATTGAGGATGTCGTCCCCACAGTGACCGAACGTATATACCCCAACTAGAAGCCATGGATTATAGTCAACTTTCGCACTGAGCTTAAGGGTTAAGCTGCCAGTTTCAAGGGGTGGGGACTCTAACCCAGAAGCTTATAAGAAATCCCACTATGCCCTCTGACGAACCATCAAACAGGCAAAGCGTCAATACAGGACTAAGATCGAATCGTACTACACCGGCTCTGACATTCGTCGGATGTGGCAGGGCTTGCAAACCATTACAGACTACAAAGGGAAGCACATCCGAGAGCTGCCCCCAGTGACACGAGCCTGCCAGGCGAGCTAAATAACTTCTATGCTCGCTTCGAGGCAAGTAACTCTGAAACATGGATGGGAGCATCAGCTGTTCCGGATGACTGTGTGATCACGCTCTCTGCAGCCGATGTAAGACCTTTAAACAGATCAACATTCACAAGGCCGCAGGGCCAGAGGGATTACCAGGACGTATTCTCCGAGCACTGACCAACTGGCAAGTGTCTTCACTGACATTTTCAACCTCTCCCTGTCCGAGTCTGTAATACCAACATGTTTAATGCAGACCAGCATAGTCCCTGTGCCCAAGAACACTAAGGTAACCTACCTAAATCACTACCGACCTGTAGCACTCACGTCTGTAGCCATGAAATGCTTTGAAAGGCTGGTCATGGCTCACATCAACATCATTGTCCCAGAAACCCTAGGCCCACTCCAATTTACATACTGCACCAACAGATCCACAGATGATGCAATCTCTATTGCACTCCACACTGCCCTTCCCACCTGGACAAAATGAACACCTATGTGAGAATGCTATTAATTGACTACAAATCAGCGTTCAACACCATAGTGCCCTCAAAGCTCATCACTAAGCTAATGACCCTGGGACTAAACACCTCCCTCTGCAACTGGATCCTGGACTTCTTGATGGGCCGCCCCCAGGTGGTAAGGGTAGGCAACAACACATCCACCACGCTGATCCTCAACACGGGGGTCCCTCAGGGGTGCGTGCTCAGTCCCCTGCTGTACTCCATGTTCACTCATGACTGCACGGCCAGGCATGACTCCAACACCATCATTAAGTTTGTTGATGACACAACGGTGGTAGGCCTGATCACCGACATAGATGAGACGGCCTATAGGGAGGAGGACCGAGACCTGACCGTGTGGTGCAAGGACAACAACCTCTCCCTCAACGTGATCAAGACAAAGGAGATGGCAACTGCTTGGCCTCCGACTGCAAGGCACTACAGAGGGTAGTGCATAAGGCCCAGTACATCAATGGGGCCAAGCGTCCTGCCACCCAGGACCTCTATACCAGGCGATGTCAGAGGAAGGCTCTAAAAATGCTCAAAGACACCAGCCACCCTTGACATAGACTGTTTTCTCTGCTACCGCACGGCAAGTGGTACCGGAGTGCCAAGTCTAGGTCCAAGAGGCTTCTAAACACCTTCTACCCCCAAGCCATAAGACTCCCAAACAGCTAATCAAATGGCTACCCAGACTATTTGCATTGCCCCCCTCCCTCTACGCTACTGCAACTCTCTGTTATTATCTTTGCATAGTCACTTTAATAACTACCAGCATGTACATAATTACCTCGGCACCAGTGCCTCCGCACATTGACACATTGACTCTGTAACGGTACCCCCTTGTATATAGCTCCACTATTGTTATTTACTGCTGCTCTTTAATTATTTGTTATTTTTCTCTTACTTTTTTAAGGATTTTCTTAAAACTGCATTGTTGGTTTAAGGGCTTGTAAGTAAGCATTACACCTGTTGTATTCGGCGCATGTGACAAATCAAATTTGATTTGATTTAATGTCTTCTACATTCAGTGTATATATATATAATGTTCTATATTTAAACTGAGACTCAGCAATATGCCGTTGCCACGAGCAACAGGAGGAAGTCGGCCCGATACAGCTGTTTACTTCCTGCATCGCTGTGTGTGTGTGTGTGTTTATAGGCGGCGTGCTGAGTAAGGTGTGTTGCCCTCTCTGTTCCAGGTGGGGTCTGGAGGGAGGTTGCGTTGTCCGTCCTGCAGTCAGGAAGTTGTGTTGGACCGCCACGGTGTCTACGGGCTGCAGCGCAACCTGCTGGTAGAGAATATTATTGACGTCTACAAACAGGAGTCCACCAGGTGAGGACAGAGGTGTTTAATGTAAAGATGTTTGGTAAGAGAGGGGATGGGATTAGACAGGGGTGGCCAGGTCAACCTTCCTCTTAGTGGACTATATTAGTGACGTCTACAAACAGGAGTCCACCAGGTGAGGACAGAGGTGTTTAATGTAAAGGTGTTTGGTAAGAGAGGGGATGGGATTAGACAGGGGTGGCCAGGTCAACCCTCCTCTTAGTGGACTATATTAGTGACGTCTACAAACAGGAGTCCACCAGGTGAGGACAGAGGTGTTTAATGTAAAGATGTTTGGTAAGAGAGGAGATGGGATTAGACAGGGGTGGCCAGGTCAACCCTCCTCTTAGTGGACTATATTAGTGACGTCTACAAACAGGAGTCCACCAGGTGAGGACAGAGGTGTTTAATGTAAAGGTGTTTGGTAAGAGAGGGGATGGGATTAGACAGGGGTGGCCAGGTCAACCCTCCTCTTAGTGGACTATATTAGTGACGTCTACAAACAGGAGTCCACCAGGTGAGGACAGAGGTGTTTAATGTAAAGGTGTTTGGTAAGAGAGGAGATGGGATTAGACAGGGGTGGCCAGGTCAACCCTCCTCTTAGTGGACTATATTAGTGACGTCTACAAACAGGAGTCCACCAGGTGAGGACAGAGGTGTTTAATGTAAAGATGTTTGGTAAGAGAGGAGATGGGATTAGACAGGGGTGGCCAGGTCAACCCTCCTCTTAGTGGACTATATTAGTGACGTATACAAACCGGAGTCCACCAGGTGAGGACAGAGGTGTTTAATGTAAAGATGTTTGGTAAGAGAGGGGATGGGATTAGACAGGGGTGGCCAGGTCAACCCTCCTCTTAGTGGACTATATTAGTGACGTCTACAAACAGGAGTCCACCAGGTGAGGACAGAGGTGTTTAATGTAAAGATGTTTGGTAAGAGAGGAGATGGGATTAGACAGAGGTGGCCAGGTCAACCCTCCTCTTAGTGGACTATATTAGTGACGTCTACAAACAGGAGTCCACCAGGTGAGGGAGTGGAAGGTGGGTCGCTCTCCTGAAGGTTTCAAAATAAGGATGCCAAAGGAATATCAACAAATTACATCTAGAAGGCATTTTAGTTTTTACTTTGGCTTCCTAATCCTGACTGACATTCCTCCTCATCTCCTTCCCACAATCCTCCTGGCTCTAGATCCCAGTCGTCAAAGCCTGCGAGCCAGCCCACCTGTGAGGAGCACGACGGTGAGAAGGTCAACATCTACTGCAACACCTGCCAGATGCCTACCTGTTCCCTCTGCAAGGTGTTCGGTGCCCACAACACCTGCCAGGTGGCACCGCTAACACAGGTCTACCAGCAGCAGAAGGTGAGTGAGTGAGGCCACAGGCATGGGTCGCACATTGATGACATCACAGACGGCAACTTTCACCTGGGTAGTGTTCATTAGGGCACACTGTAGCAAAGAAAAATAATCTTATTGGACAAGTTCTGTGGGATGATACCTGCGTGTAGAGATGTGCCTTAGGAATCATTGGTTAATTTGTGCTGTAACATATTTCGGGGGCTCACCCCGGATCACATTAGACGAGGAAAGAAAGTAGTCTGACTCACCAGGCAGTTACAGGTTTCGCTTCTGTGAAACTTTTTACACTTTAGATGTATGATGATTACATTAAAGATGTGTAGAATATGAAAATAAAATGATCCTGACTCACCAGTAACACGTGGCCCACAGTAGCTACGGTAATTCCTCTGTGAAACCTCTGCTTTCTCTCAACAGGCTGAGCTGAGTGAGGTGGTTAGCTCCTTGGTGGCATCGAACAGCCAGGTCCAAGCCTTCATCAATGAGTTGGAAGTGACCTGCAAGAATGTTGAGGTTAGCGTTGTTCGTGTTCTATCTTTTCTGTTGTGTCGTCAGGGACTTTTTGCACCTATAAATTTTGAAGTGCTGCTGAGTGTTGTTCAGTTACAAGATCAAGATTCAAATCAACAGTGAGCCGAAGTTTTGTTATCTACTCAGTCTCTAACTAATACAATATTTTTTATTTAACCTTTTATTTAACGAGACAAGTCAGTTAAGAACAAATTCTTATTTAAAATGACAGCCTACCCGGGCCAAACCCAGACGACGCTGGGCCAATTGTGTGCTGCCCTATGGGACTCCCAATCACGGCCGGTTGTGATACAGCCTGGAATCGAACCAGAGTCTGTAGTGACGCCTCTAGCACTAAGATGGAGTGTCTTAGACCGCTGTGTGACTCGGGAGCCCAATATATATGTTTGGTTTTTTTACCTTTATTTAACTAGGCAAGTCAGTTAAGAACAAATTCTTATTTTCAATGACGGCCTTGGAATAGTGGGTTAACTCCCTTGTTCAGGTGCAGAACGACAGATTTGTACCTTGTCAGCTCGGGGATTCGAACTTGCAACCTTTCGGTTACTAGTCCAACGCTCTAACCACTAGGCTACCCTGCCGCCCCAATCTATAAGTTATACTTTTCCAGTTGTTCAGTTATAAAGAATGTTGACGTTAGTGCCTTCTGTGTCTGTTCCACTTTGGTGTATTGTCGTGTACACCCATAAAGTGCTGCTTGGTTTTGATCAGTAACACTCCGCGAACAAAACTTGTCCTCGCGACATCCCAGGAACGTCCCAAAATGATCCCCTAAAGTTGTCAGGACGTCTGAAAAGTTCGACCTCATGTCTGTGTTTCTACAGGAGAACAGTAAGACCCAGAAGCAGACGGTGTGTGAGAAGTTTAACCGTATGCTCGCCATCCTGGAGGACCGACAGAGGATCATGAAGCAGCGAGTCACGTACGAGCAGGAGGAGAAGACGGGTCACGCTCGATCGCTAGTGCGATCCTTCAGAGAGAGCGTAGAGACCAGCACCAAACTGGTAGAGACTGCTATGACCACCATGCAGGAACCTGAGATGGCTGCCTTCATGAAGGTATGATACCATACAATACAATACAGTATGATACCATACAATACAGTACGACACGATACCATACAATACAGTACGATACGATACAATACCATACAGTACAGTACAATACCATACAATACAGTACTATACCATACAATACAATACAGTATGATACCATACAATACAGTACGACACGATACCATACAATACAGTACGATACGATACAATACCATACAGTACAGTACAATACCATACAATACAGTACTATACCATACCATACAATACAGTACGATACGATACAATACCATACAGTACAGTACAATACCATACAATACAGTACTATACCATACAATACAATACAGTATGATACCATACAATACAATACTATACCATACGAACCATACAATACAGTACGATACCATATGATACCGTACAATACAGTACGATACCATACAATACAGTACGATACCGTACAATACAATACCATACAATACAGTACAATAAAGTACGATACCATACAATACAATACCATACAATACAGTACGATACCGTACAATACAATACCATACAATACAGTACAATAAAGTACGATACCATACAATACAATACAATACCATACAATACAGTACGATACCGTACAATACAATACCATACAATACAGTACAATAAAGTACGATACCATACAATACAGTATGATACCATACAATACTGTACGATATCGTACAATACAATAACATACAATACAATACTATACCATACAATACAATACAGTATGATACCATACAATACAATACAATACGATACATGATACCATACAATACATACGTACAATACAATACCATACAATACAGTACGATCTGATACAATACCATACAGTACAGTACAATACCATACAATACAGTACTATACCATACAATACAATACAATACGATACCATACAATACAATACCATACAATACAGTACATACAATACAGTATGATACCATACAATACAATACTATGCGATCTGATACAATACAATACCATACAATACAATACAGTACGATACCATACAATACTGTACGATACCGTACAATACAATACCATACAATACAATACAGTACAATACAGTACGATACCATACAATACAGTACGATACCATACAATACAGTACGATACCATACAATACTGTACGATACCGTACAATACAATACCATACAATACAATACAGTACAATACAGTACGATACCATACAATACAATATGATACCATACAATACAGTATGATACCATACAATACAGTATGATACCATACAATACAGTACGATACCATACAATACAGTATGATACCATACAATACAGTATGATACCATACAATACAGTATGATACCATACAATACAGTATGATACCATACAATACAGTACGATACCGTACAATACAATACCATACAATACAGTACAATACCATACAATACAGTACTATACCATACAATACAATACAGTATGATACCATACAATACAATACAGTATACAGTACGATACCATACAATACAGTACGATACCATACAATACAATACAGTACTGATACCATACAATACAGTACAGTACAATACCATACAATACAGTACTATACCATACAATACAATACATATGATAATACAATGCCATACAATACCATACGATACCATACAATACAGTACGATACCATACAATACAATACCATACAATACAATACAGTACAATACAGTACGATACCATACAATACAGTACGATACCATACAATACAGTATGATACCATACAATACAGTATGATACCATACAATACTGTACGATACCGTACAATACAATACCATACAATACAATACAGTACAATACAGTACGATACCATACAGTACAATACGATACCATACAATGCAGTACGATACCATACAATACAGTATGATACCGTACAATACAGTACGATACCGTACAATACAGTATGATACCATACAATACTGTACGATACCGTACAATACAATACCATACAATACAATACCATACAATATAGTACTATACCATACAATACAATACAGTATGATACCATACAATACAGTACGATACCGTACAATACAATACCATACAATACAATACAGTACGATACGATACAATACAGTATGATACCATACAATACAGTACTATACCATACAATACAATACCATACAATACAATACAATACAATACCATGATACCATACAATACAGTATGATACAGTACAATACAATACCATACAATACAATACAATACCAATACATACATACGATACGATACCATACAATACAGTACAATACCATACAATACAGTACTATACCATACAATACAATACAGTATGATACAGTACGATACCATACAATACAGTACGATACCATACAATACAATACATACGATACCATACAATACCATACAGTACAGTACAATACCATACAATACAGTACTATACCATACAATACAATACAGTACTATACCATACAATACAATACTGTACGATACCATACAATACAGTACGATACCATACAATACAGTACGATACCATACAATACATACAATACATACAATGATACGATACAATACCATACAATACAATACAATACCATACAATACAGTACGATACCATACAATGCAGTATGATACCATACAATACAGTATGATACCATACAATACAATACGATACCGTACAATACAATACCATACAATACAATACAGTACGATACGATACAATACCATACAGTACAGTACAATACCATACAATACAGTACTATACCATACGATACAATACAGTATGATACAGTACGATGCCATACAATACAGTACGATACCATACAATACAGTACGATACCGTACAATACAATACCATACAATACAATACAGTACATTACGATACAATACCATACAGTACAGTACAATACCATACAATACAGTACTATACCATACAATACAATACAGTACTATACCATACAATACAATACAGTATGATACAGTACGATGCCATACAATACAGTACGATACCATACAATACAGCACAATACAATACCATACAGTACAGTACAATACCATACAATACAGTACTATACCATACAATACAATACAGTATGATACAGTACGATGCCATACAATACCATACGATACCATACAATACCATACAATACAATACAATACCATACAATACAATACAATACAGTACGATCTGATACAATACCATACAGTACAGTACAATACCATACAATACAGTACTATACCATACAATACAATACAATACAATACAGTATGATACAGTACGATGCCATACAATACAATACGATGCCATATGATACAGTACGATACCGTACAATACAAAAATACAATACAATACAATACAATACAGTATGATACTACACGATACGATACCATACAATACAGTATGATACAGTACGATACCATACAATACAATACAGTATGATACAGTACGATACCGTACAATACAAAACCATACAATACAATACAGTATGATACAGTACGATACCATACAATACAATACAGTATGATACAGTACGATACCATACAATACAGTACGATACCATACAATACAATACGATGCCATACAATACAGTACGATACCATACAATACAGTACGATACCAAACAGTACAGTACGATACCAAACAGTATGGTACGATACGGGACGACACGACGCGGTACGATGCAACATGATAGTTTCCAGTTTTATTAGTCACATGTACAGGATACACATGGTATACATCGTCCAATGAAACGCTTCCTTGTAGGTTCCTTAAAGAACGATGCAACAACAATCATGAATAATTAAAGATAAGAACAGGAACATAAAGTAAATGTCTCCGTAGAATAGAATAAACATTGTAGCTTAATTATAATATATAATATAATAATTATATAGGAAGGCACAATGTATAGTACAATATTTACACATGAAAGGGGGGGATTGAGGGAAATGTGTTTAAATTATGGAGTATTTATCATTCATAATAAGAGTCTAGTAGCAGCAGTTGTGATGTGTGGGTAGCATGTGTGTGTGTGTGTGTGTGTGTGTGTGTGTGTGTGTGTCAAATCGAATCAAATCAAATTGTATTTGTTACATGCGCTGACTACAGCAGGTGTAGACCTTACCGTGAAATGCTTACTTACAAGCCCTTAACCAACAATGCAGTTCAAGAAATAGACTTAAGAAAATATTTACTAAATAAACTAAAAGTAAAAAAATTAAATACAAGTAACACAGTAAAATAACAATAACGAGGCTATATACAGGGAGTACTGGTACAGAGTCAATGTGGAGGCTATATACAGGGGGTACCGGTACAGAGTCAATGTGGAGGCTATATACAGGGGGTACTGGTACCGAGTCAATGTGGAGGCTATATACAGGGGGTACTGGTACAGAGTCAATGTGGAGGCTATATACAGGGGGTACCAGTACAGAGTCAATGTAGAGGCTATATACAGGGGGTACCGGTACAGAGTCAATGTGGAGGCTATATACAGGGGGTACCAGTACAGAGTCAATGTAGAGGCTATATACAAGGGGTACTGGTACCGAGTCAAGGTGGAGGCTATATACAGGGGGTACTGGTACCGAGTCAATGTGGAGGCTATATACAGGGGGTACCGGTACAGAGTCAATGTGGAGGCTATGTACAGGGCTTAGAGGTAATATGTACAGGGGTAGGGGTAAAGGTGAGTGAGTGAGTGAGTGAGTGAGTGAGTGAGTGAGTGAGTGAGTGAGTGAGTGAGTGAGTGAGTGAGTGAGTGAGTGAGTGAGTGAGTGTCTGAGTGTCTAAGTGAGTGAGTGAGTGAGTGTCTGAGTGAGTTAGTGTCTGAGTGAGTGAGTGAGTGAGTGAGTGAGTGAGTGAGTGAGTGAGTGAGTGAGTGAGTGAGTGAGTGTCTGAGTGAGTGAGTGTCTGAGTGAGTGAGTGTCTGAGTGAGTGAGTGTCTGAGTGAGTGAGTGTATGCTACTGGCTTCCAGTTGAAGCTCGCATCCGCTACAAGACCATGGTGCTTGCCTACGGAGCTGTGAGGGGAACGGCACCGCAGTACCTCCAGGCTCTGATCAGGCCCTACACCCAAACAAGGGCACTGCGTTCATCCACCTCTGGCCTGCTCGCCTCCCTACCACTGAGGAAGTACATTTCCCGCTCAGCCCAGTCAAAACTGTTCGCTGCTCTGGCCCCCCAATGGTGGAACAAACTCCCTCAAGACGCCAGGACAGCGGAGTCAATCACCACCTTCCGGAGACACCTGAAACCCCACCTCTTCAAGGAATACCTAGGATAGGATAAGTAATCCTTCTCACCCCCCCCCTTAAATGATTTAGATGCACTATTGTAAAGTGGCGGTTCCACTGGATGTCAGAAGGTGAATTCACCAATTTGTAAGTCGCTCTGGATAAGAGCGTCTGCTAAATGACTTAAATGTAAATGTAATGTGGAGAATCAGAACAGGTGGTCAGTCCAGTTCAAGTGTTCAGCAGTCTGATGGCTTGTAGATAGAACCTGTCTCTGAGCCTGTTGGTATCAGACCTCAGCGTGCCTAGCATGTGGGTCATGACCAGCCTGAGCACCAACGTGGCGATTTAGTCATTTGAGCATGTCACCTTAGTTTTTCTTGGGCACTGAGACGATGCTGGTCTCCTTGAAGTAGGTGGGGACTACAGCCTGAGACAGGGACAGGTTAAAGATGTCCGAGAAGACGCCCGCCAGTTTGTCAGCACACACCCTGAGGACGCGACCAGGGATTCCATCTGTGCTGGTGGTTTTGTGAGTCTACTCTTTTTTTTTTTTTTGAGTTTCCCTCACGCCAGCCTCGGAGAATGAAAGCACCTGGTCGTCCAGAGCAGTGAGATTCTTCCTGGATGGCTCGGTATTGTCTACCCCGAAGCGAGCATAGAGTGTTGTTTGCTTGTCTGGGACGGAGGCTTCAGTAGGAACCACACCGCTGGATTTGTCTTTGTATTCTGTGATAGTCTGTAGTCCTTGCCACATCCGAGTCTAAATTGTCGAACATCAATTCAAATTTGAGTCTCTATTGTCTTTTTGAGTCCCTAATGGTTTTACGGACCTCGTACCTGCTTGCCCTGTACGCGTGGTGCGTCACCGAGTCATCGGCGTTCATTCTGCTGACATTGAATGCTCTCAGCATGGTACGGATATCTCCGTTCGTCCAGGGTTTTTGGTTGGGGTACGTCCAGATTGTTATTGTGGGTACATGAAGACTGTGACTGAAGATGTATATTCACTCAATATTGATGGACGCAATTCAATAAAATACAATATTGAAAGACTTTGAAAACATATTTCATACTGGAATTGTTGTTATCTATCTTTTACGTTAATTTGCTTTTAATCATTTTGTCTTTTTCCCTTTTTTTCAGATTGCAAAAGACTTGATTGTAAAGTGAGTCTTATTTTTAATCTGGTACTGATTATAAATAACTGATAATAAATAACCAATAAGACGTAACTAATAGTTACTAATAAGAAGTAACTAATAAGAAGTACGATTTGTTAGAATTTTGGAATGGTTTGGGACATTCTACTGATCAATACTTTATAGTCTTTCTATTTTGTTTCCGTCTCATTCAAACTCTCTGTCTGTCCCACATTCTGTCTATCCTCTATCCTTCTCTCTGTGTTTGTGCTACCTCATTT
The DNA here is from genome assembly GCF_036934945.1 of Oncorhynchus masou masou. Classification (NCBI taxonomy): domain Eukaryota; kingdom Metazoa; phylum Chordata; class Actinopteri; order Salmoniformes; family Salmonidae; genus Oncorhynchus; species Oncorhynchus masou. The sequence continues at coordinate 7,144,633 of NC_088229.1, read as the reverse complement.
ATATCCCCATCTCCTTGCCAGGGTGAATGTGGCGTCCAGTACCTGCATCGTGGAGACCCTGGAGCCTGGTTATGAGAACATGGACCACTACAGAGTCAACTTCAACGCAGAGAAGAGGGCTCTGTACAAGTTGGACTTCATCAAAGGTACCGTGGCTGCCATTGAACTATATTCCTTTCCCTATATAGAGCACCACTATCTTTTAGCCAGAGTCCCATTGGCCATCAGTGTGTTCTACTGATGTTCTGTGTAGATTTGGGGGCGGCAGGGTAGCCTAGTGGTTAGAGCGTTGGACTAGTAACCGGAAGGTTGCAAGTTCAAATCCCCAAGCTGACAAGGTACAAATCTGTCGTTCTGCCCCTGAACAGGCAGTTAACCGACTGTTCCTAGGCCGTCATTGAATATAAGACTTTGTTCTTTAACTGACTTGCCTAGTTAAAAAAGGTTTAAATTTTTTTTTTAAATCAGCAGTAGAGAAGACACACCTAACCTGTTTTATTGTCTCTGTTTATTGTAGTGGAGGAGGAGAGAGAGGAGGTCCCTGAGGAGGCAGAATCAGAGCCGGAACCAGAATGTGAACCAGTTCTGGACTTAGAACCGGAGGCCGTTCTGGAACCAGCAACAGTTCATGAACCAATGGCACTGCCAGTACTGGTGCAAGAACGAGAGCCAGAATCAGTACCACAGCCAGTGCTAGTGGAAGAACTACAGACAGAACCAGAGCAGGTGCCAGTGACAAAGCGACAGCTAGTTCCAGAACATGGGACAGTTCTAGAACCAGTAGCATTTCCAGAACATGTGACAGTTCTAGAGCCGCTGGAAGTTCTAGAACCAGAGTCAGCATCCAGTCAGGTCCTGGATGCAGAGCCTGTGTTGGAGCTGAAGACACTGGGAGAGTGTTGGGGACTGAAGGACCCAGCAGAGCTGACAGAGGAGGTCAGGGATCAAGCAGAGGGGTGTGATGCAGACCTGCAGAAAGAGGAGGTCTGTGACCAAGGGGGCTTAAATACACAACAGGTATAGTACGCTGTACATGACATGTATTTCCTCACCAATTGGAGGAAAAAAACATGTAATTGCTACATGTTATGTTACATACATGTATTAATTTCAGACATGTTATGAGAATATTAATAATACTTAGTGATTTATTGATTGACAGAAAAGTGAGAACAAAGGACTTAATTGTATTGTTGCCCTAACCATTTCTCTCTTTGAGAGAGACAACAGACTAAAGAGTCAGGGTGTCCCCACAGACAACAGAGTAAAGAGTCAGGGTGTCCCCACAGACAACAGAGTAAAGAGTCAGGGTGTCCCCACAGACAACAGAGTAAAGAGTCAGGGTGTCCCCACAGACAACAGAGTAAAGAGTCAGGGTGTCCCCACAGACAACAGAGTAAAGAGTCAGGGTGTCCCCACAGACAACAGAGTAAAGAGTCAGTGTCCCCACAGACAACAGAGTAAAGAGTCAGGGTCCCCACAGACAACAGAGTAAAGAGTCAGGGTGTCCCCACAGACAACAGAGTAAAGAGTCAGGGTGTCCCCACAGACAACAGACTAAAGAGTCAGGGTGTCCCCACAGACAACAGAGTAAAGAGTCAGGGTCCCCACAGACAACAGAGTAAAGAGTCAGGGTGTCCCCACAGACAACAGAGTAAAGAGTCAGGGTGTCCCCACAGACAACAGAGTAAAGAATCAGGGTGTCCCCACAGACAACAGAGTAAAGAGTCAGGGTCCCCACAGACAACAGAGTAAAGAGTCAGGGTGTCCTGACAGACAACCCAGAGTAAAGAGTCAGTGTCCATCCCCAGTCTCTACTCCAGCCCCAGCCTCTACTCCAATCCCAGCCCCAGCCTCTACTCCAACCCCAGCCTCTACTCCAACCCCAGCCCCAGCCTCTACTCCAACCCCAGCCTCTACTCCAACCCCAGCCCCAGCCTCTACTCCAACCCCAGCCTCTACTCCAACCCCAGCCCCAGCCTCTACTCCAACCCCAGCCCCAGCCTCTACTCCAACCCCAGCCTCTACTCCAACCCCAGCTTCTACTCCATCCCCAGCCCCAGCCTCTACTCCATCCCCAGCCCCAGCCTCTACTCCAACCCCAGCCTCTACTCCAGCCCCAGCCTCTACTCCAGCCCCAGCCTCTACTCCACCCCACCCCAGCCTCTACTCCAACCCCAGCCCCAGCCTCTACTCCAACCCCAGCCTCTACTCCAACCCCAGCCCCAGCCTCTACTCCAACCCCAGCTTCTACTCCATCCCCAGCCCCAGCTTCTACTCCAACCCCAGCCCCAGCCTCTACTCCAACCCCAGCTTCTACTCCATCCCCAGCCCCAGCTTCTACTCCATCCCCAGTCTCTACTCCAACTTCAAGCCCAGGCTCGACCACCCCAGTATCCCCCTACCCCAGTATCTCCCTACCCCAGTATCCCCTACCCCAGTATCCCCCTACCCCAGTATCCCCCTACCCCAGTATCCCCCTACCCCAGTATCCCCCTACCCCAGTATCCCCCTACCCCAGTATCCCCCTACCCCAGTATCCCCCTATCTTGCCCCAACCCAGACCTCTGTGGATGTGTACTAGCCCTGTCCAGAGCAGGCAGGTATTGGGAGGCTTCATGGAGGAGGACGCCCGTGGGTTTGTGTCCTTGGTTGGGCTGGGGGGAGCGAGCTGCAACCAGGGGGGTATGGCCCCCACCTCCACCTCCAACTCAACCATGATAACCAATCACAAACCACCAGCTCCACATCCACCTCTTCCTCCTCCTCCTCTTCCTCACCCAGTCAGTCCTCCAGTCAACGTGGCCGTCACTGCCTCCGCTCTGTCACCTGTATTACTTATGGAGGGTTTCTGATAGCTTTGACCCTGTGGTGTGAATGGTCCCTGTGTTGTGAATGGTCCCTGTGTTGTGAATGGTCCCTGTGTTGTGAATGGTCCCTGTGTTGTGAATGGCCCCCGTGTTGTGAATGGCCCCCGTGTTGTGAATGGTCCCTGTGTTGTGATTGGCCCCCGTGTTGTGAATGGCCCCCGTGTTGTGAATGGTCCCCCGTGTTGTGAATGGCCCCTTTGTTGTGAATGGCCCCCCGTGTTGTGAATGGTCCCCCATGTTGTGAATGGCCCCTTTGTTGTGAATGGCCCCCCATGTTGTGAATGGTCCCCCGTGTTGTGAATGGCCCCTTTGTTGTGATTGGCCCCCCATGTTGTGAATGGTCCCCCATGTTGTGAATGGCCCCTTTGTTGTGAATGGCCCCCGTGTTGTGAATGGTCCCCGTGTTGTGAATGGCCCCTGTGTTGTGAATGGTCCTTCCAACCCCACTGCACTTCTGTCATTGTCAGTCTTTTTCCTCAATTTTGTATCATTTTCTACCCCTTTTCTTTCATAATGTCCATCTCTCCATCCATCTCTCTCTCCCTATAGGCTGTCACGCTCTTCTTCTTCATCCTGGCCCTGGTGATCATGCTCCAGACTGTGTGGGCCCACATCAAGAGCCTTGCTTTTATATAGCAGAGAACAGCAGCAGGATTCACACTACAACCCGGTTGATAATACCAAGGTACTAGTCTGGTGTAGCAGCACGGAGGGGCGACGAGGCAGGGTATTCAGTTTAGGAGGTGCTTACCTGGGATCAGTTTTGGTATTTTGGATAATAATGAATAAGATGATCTGATTATCTGGACCTGATCCTAGATCAGCACTTCTATTCTAGGACACTGTATAACTAACTACCATCACATCATGTCCCTGGGATATTCGGGGATGTTCGGGGATGTTCGGGGATGTTTGGGGATGTTTGGAGATTTTGGCGATGGGTATTTCTTCTGGGAAAGAAAGAAATACAATTGGTCCAGGAGTTTTATCTGCGAATATTGACTGTTTAGCATGGAACTGAGGAAAAATTGACAGGCAATCCTTTCACAATTACCGGCTTTGAATCATCGTTTTGTGGTCAACAAACTGATGTTTTTAGTGGCTGTTTGACTTGCAATCTGAACTAGATTTTTCTACCTGCAGATGGCAATCATGCTTTGTCTTTCTAAGATGAGAAGTATTTTTGCTGCAGCAAGGCTTGTAGTATAGGTTGTGACTACTTGCAATGTCGATCCGATGTATTTTGATGACGTCGTCAGATTTGTTTTGTTTTCTGTTGTCTTGGTTACCATCTGACAGAGGAAACAAAAAAGAAAAGCAGCGCGTCTTTCAGCGAGAGAGAAGTTTCATGATACTCCCTCCACTTGGTTATCCCTCTCTGTTACCTCCCCTCCTCTTCTAGGGTCTAACCCCTTCGGTCGGGACCACAGGAACGGGAGAGGAGGGATGGGAGCAGAGCGTTGACGCACATTTTAGCCCCCCAACAGCACTACTAATGCTGCCACCGTGTGGCTATAGAGGGGCATGACAGGCAGTCAGTCTGGAGGGTGGCTGCTGGCGCTGATAGGAATGTAAGACTAAGACAGGATGTAATGGAGGATCATATTTGTGTAATGTTGTTTTGTGAGAATAATCCCACTCAAAACCTAATCGCACAAAATAAAATAAAACATTATATAATGGTGCATTCTGGTCTTGTTTGTCTTCACAGTTGAGTTGCTGCCGCTATCTTGTAACTATGGTTCCCATATGGTCCAAGTCCCAACCCTCTTTTGTTATCTATGGTTCCCTTATGGTCCAAGTCACCAACCCTTTTCTATTATCTATGGTTCCCTTATGGTCCAAGTCACCAACCCTTTTCTATTATCTATGGGTCGCTTATGGTCCAAATCACCAACCCTTTTCTATTATCTATGGTTCCCGTATGGTCCAAGTTATATGATGTTGCATTCTGGTCTAGTATGTTTTCACAGTTGAGTTGCTGCCGCTATCTCGTAACTATGGTTCCCATATGGTCCAAGTCCCCAACCCTCTTCTATTATCTATGGTTCCCTTATGGTCCAAGTCCCCAACCCTTTTCTATTATCTATGGCTCCCTTATGGTCCAAGTTATATAATGGTGCATTCTGGTCTAGTATGTTTTCACAGTTGAGTTGCTGCCTCTATCTCGTAACTATGGTTCCCATATGGTCCAAGTTCCCAACCCTCTTCTGTTATCTCAGCCCAACTGGAAGCTTGTGGTCAGGACTTGTGATGCTGTCTTGTGCTCTCACAAAAAAAAAACTATGTAGCAATGACTTATGCTCGTCTATTGAATCATGACGCTCCTTGCTGCATGAAATTGGTTTGACGTCATGATTAACTTTGGTTTGACGTCATGATTAACTGGGGCGGCAGTGTAGCCTAGTGGTTAGAGGGTTGGACTAGTAAGAGTTGCGAGTTCAAACCTCCGAGCCGACAAGGTACAACGTCGTAATGCCCCTGAACAGGCAGTTAACCCACTGTTCCTAGGCCGTCATTGAAAATAAGAATTTGTTCTTAACTGACTTGCCTAGTTAAAATAAAAACTTTCTTTGTTATCGCCACATTTATTTATTTTATGTAACCGTCATTTAACGAGACCAAGTCCGTGAAGAACGACTTCTTATTTACGGCCAAAAGACAAAAGGCCTCGTGCGGCAACGGAGGCCTGGGATTTAAATAAATACATATAGGACAAAACACACATCACAACAAGAGAGACAACACAACACTACATAAAGAGAGACAACACTACACTACATAAAGAGAGACAACACAACACTACATAAAGAGAGACAACACAACACTACATAAAGAGAGACAACACAACACTACATAAAGAGAGACAACACAACACTACATAAAGAGAGACAACACAACACTACATAAAGAGAGACAACACAACACTACATAAAGAGAGACAACACTACACTACATAAAGAGAGACAACACTACATAAAGAGAGACAACACAACACTACATAAAGAGAGACAACACAACACTACATAAAGAGAGACAACACAACACTACATAAAGAGAGACAACACAACACTACATAAAGAGAGACCTAAGACAACAACACAGCAAGGCAGCCACACATGACAACACAGCATGGTGACAACACAGCATGGTAGCAACACAACATGACAACAGCATGGCACAACATGACAACAACATGGTAGCAACATAACATGGTAGCAACACAGCACGGTAGCAACACAACATGACAACTACATGGTAGCAACACAACATGGTAGCAACACAGCATGGTAGCAACACAACATGGTAGCAGCACAACATGACAACAACATGGTAGCAACACAGCATGGTAGCAACACAACATGACAACTACATGGTAGCAACACAACATGGTAGCAGCACAAAACATGGTACAAACATTATTGTGCACAGACAACAGCACAAAGGGCAAGAAGGTCGAGACAACAATGCATCACGCAAAGCAGCCACAACTGTCAGTAAGAGTGTCCATGATTGAGTCTTTGAATGAAGAGATTGAGATAAAACTGTCCCTTTTTGAGTGTTTGTTGCAGCTCGTTTCAGTCGCTATCTGCAGCGAACTGAAAAGTATAGCGACCCAGGGATGTGTGTGCTTTGGGGACCTTTAACAGAATGTGACTGACAGAACGGGTGTTGTATGTGGAGGATGAGGGCTGCAGTAGATATCTCAGATAGGGGCGAGTGGCCTAAGAGGGTTTTATAAATAAGCAACAACCAGTGGGTCTTGTGACAGGTATACAGAGATGACCAGTTTACAGAAGAGTATAGAGTGCAGTGACGTGTCCTATAAGGAGCATTTTGGTGTCAAATCCGATGGCCAAATGGTAAAGAACATCTAGCCAGCTCGAGAGCACTCTTTCCTATAAAGTATGTCTCCGTAATCTAGCATGGGTAGGATGGTCATCTGAATCAGGGTTAGTTTGGCAGCTGGGGTGAAAGAGGAGCGATTACAATAGAGGAAACCAAGTCTACATTTAACTTTACCCTGCAGCTTTGATATGTGCTGAGAGAAGGACAGTGTACCGTCTAGCCATACTCCCAAGTACTTGTATGAAGTGACTACATCACGTTCTAAACCCTCAGAGGAAGTAATCACACCTGTGGCGAGAGGGGCATTTTTCTTACCAAACCACATGGCCTTTGTTTTGGAGGTGTTCAGAACAGGGTTAAGGGTAGAGACAGCTTGTGGACACTAAGAAAGCTTTGTCAAAGAGCATTTAACACAAAATCCGGGGAGGGTCCAGCTGAGTATGAGACTGTATCGTCTGCATATACATTGAGGAGAGAGCTTCCTACTGCCTGAGCTATGTTGTTGATGTAAATTGAGAAGAGCGTGGGGCCTAGGATTGAGCCTTGGGGGTGCTCCCTTGGTGACAGGCAGTGGCTGAGACAACAGATTTTCTGACTTTATACACTGCACTCTTTGAGAGAGGTAGTTAGCAAACCAGGCCAAAGACCCCTCAGAGACACCAATACTCCTTAGCCGTCCCACAAGAATGGAATGGTCTACCGTATTAAAAGCTTTGGCCAGGTCAATAAAAATAGCAACATTGCTTAGAATCAAGAGCAATGGTGACATCATTTCGGACCTTTAAGGTTGCAGTGACACATCCATAACCTGAGCGGAAACCAGATCGCATACCAGAGAGGATACCATAGACATCAAGGAAGCCAGTCAGTTGATTATTGACAAGTTTTTCCAACAAAACTTGAAGGATTCCATGTAAACATCTCTCTGTGTCTCCATATAATGCTATCTTGGTGTGCTCTCTGAAATAGCCTACGTGACCTTCTCAGTAGCTTATTGGCCTAAACAGATGAGGCTTCCTTCCATCTGTAGTACCTTGCATTTGAAGGCATCTGTCCATCTCCTTTCTCTGTCCAGATTGAGCCTTGGCCAGAGAACCCCACACCACAGGTGGTCCCTCCTCCCTCCTCCCACTCCTCGCCTTCCTCCAATGAGACCCCTCGTCTCAGCTTCTATTCCTCCTGGCTCAACACTCTCTAAGAAGAAGAAATGAAGAAGAGATTGTCTGTACCGCCGAGGGCCTGTCTGAACCATCATGGTTACAGAGGGCCTGTCTGAACCATCATGGCTACAGAGGGCCTGTCTGAACCATCATGGCTACTGAGGGCCTGTCTGATCCATCATGGCCGCCGAGGGCCTGTCTGAACCATCATGGCTACAGAGGGCCTGTCTGAACCATCATGGCTACAGAGGGCCTGTCTGATCTATCATGGCTACAGAGGGCCTGTCTGAACCATCATGGCCGCCGAGGGCCTGTCTGAACCATCATGGCTACAGAGGGCCTGTCTGATCCATCATGGCTACAGAGGGCCTGTCTGATCTATCATGGCCGCCGAGGGCCTGTCTGAACCATCATGGTTACAGAGGGCCTGTCTGAACCATCATGGCTACAGAGGGCCTGTCTGATCCATCATGGTTACAGAGGGCTTGTCTGATCCATCATGGCTACAGAGGGCCTGTCTGATCCATCATGGCTACTGAGGGACTGTCTGAATCGTCATGGCTACAGAGGGCCTGTCTGAATCATCATGGCTACAGAGGGTCTGTCTGATTCGTCATGGCTACAGAGGGCCTGTCTGATCCATCATGGCTACAGAGGGACTGTCTGAACCGTCATGGCTACAGAGGGCCTGTCTGAACCATCATGGCTACAGAGGGCCTGTCTGATCCATCATGGCTACAGAGGGTCTGTCTGATCCATCATGGCTACAGAGGGCCTGTCTGATCCATCATGGCTACAGAGGGCCTGTCTGAACCATCATGGCCGCCGAGGGCCTGTCTGAACCATCATGGTTACAGAGGGCCTGTCTGAACCATCATGGCCGCCGAGGGCCTGTCTGAACCATCATGGCCGCCGAGGGCCTGTCTGATCCATCATGGTTACCGAGGGCCTGTCTGAACCATCATGGCTACTGAGGGTCTGTCTGATCCATCATGGCCGCCGAGGGCCTGTCTGAACCATCATGGTTACCGAGGGCCTGTCTGAATCATCATGGTTACCGAGGGCCTGTCTGATCCATCATGGCTACAGAGGGCCTGTCTGAATCATCATGGTTACAGAGGGCCTGTCTGAACCATCATGGCTATAGAGGGCCTGTCTGAACCATCATGGCTATAGAGGGCCTGTCTGATCCATCATGGCTACTGAGGGGACAGGCCAGACAGAGACAAGGCCAAGATGGTTGAAATGTCAATTATGTCAAATTTTTCTTATGAAATGATTTTTAACGTCAAGAGCCGAGAGCTGAACATGTTTTCCCAGGCACACAGAGAAAAACATACTCAATATTCACCAACCATTTTGCAGGTCTTAAATCTGGTACCTACTGTAAGTTATTGTGCTCATGTACAGTATGTGTTGGGGTAGATACGATTAAATATCTCTTCATTGATTGTTATTATCATGTGATGCATGAAGGGTCTATCCAGTGTGTGTGTTATCTGTTGGGAAATTGTCTTTAGTATATCTAGTTTTGTTGTTCTGGCGTTGCATTGATGCATGATAAGTTGTAATTTTTACTCTACTTGTTATTCCCTGTATACAGTGCCTTCAGAAATTATTCACATGACTTTTTCCACATTTTGTTGTGTGCTACAGCTTGAATTTTAAATTGATTAAATTGCGAGAAATATTTTTGTGGGTGGGGTGGGTCACTGTCCTACACACAATACCACATAATGTCAAAGTGGAATTGTGTTTTTAGACATTTTTACAAATTAATTAAAAATGGAAAGTTGAAATGTCTGAAGTGGATAAGTATGCAATCCCTTTTGTTTTATGGCCTAAATTCAAGAGTACAAGTTCAGGAGTACACATTCCCTTAACAACAAGTTGCATGGACTCACTCTGTGTGCGACAATAGTGTTTCATATGATTTTTGAATGACTACCTCGTCTCTGTACCCCCACACATACAATTATCTGAAAGGTCCCTCAGTCGAACAGTGAATTTCAAACACAGATTCAACCACAAAGACCAGGGAGGTTTTCCAATGCCTCACAAAGCAGAATACCTATTGGTAGATGGGTAAAAAATAAAATAAAAAGGGGACATTGAATGTCCCTTTGAGCATGGTGAAGTTATTAATTATACTTTAGATGGTGTATCAATACACCAAGCCACTACAAAGATACTCAGTTGCCAGAGAGGAAGGAACCACTCAGGGATTTCACCATGAGGCCAGTGGTGACAATAAACAGTTAGAGTGTAATGGCTGTGACAGGAGAAAAGTGAGAGTGGATCAACAACATTGTAGTTACTCCACAATACTAACCTAATTAACAGAGTGAAAAGAAGGATGTCTTGAACAGTCAAAATATTCCAAAACATGCATCCTGTTTGAAACAAGGCACTAAAGTAATTACTGTAAAAATTGTGGCAAAGCAATTAACTTTTTGTCCTGAATACCACACGTTATGAGTACCACTCTCCATATTGTCAAGCATATTGTTTGCTGCATTATGTTATGGGTATGCTTGTAATTGTTAAGGACTGGCCTCTGATTACAATGAAGATCAAGACGTGCCGCTCTGTTCTGGGCCAGTTGCAGCTTAACTAGGTCTTTCCTTGCAGCCCACGACTGGACAATAATCAAGATGATATAAAACTAGAGCCTGCAGGACTTGCTTTTTGGAGTGTGGTGTCAAAAAATCAGAGCATCTCTTTATTACAGATATACCTCTCCCCATCTTTACAACCATTGAATCTATATCTTTTGACTATGACAGCTTACAATCTAAGGTAACACCAAGTCATTTTAGTCTCAACTTGTTCAACAGCCACACCATTCACTACCAGATTCTGCTGAAGTCTAAAACCACCCATTCCGAAACAAACTGCAACTCTTTGTTAAGAGTTTCAGTGACTTCATTAGCTGTGGTTACTGAGGTGTATATGATTGAATCATCAGCATACATGGACACACATGCTTTGTTTAATGGCAGGTGATTGGTAAAAATAGAAAAGAGTAGAGGGCCTAGAGAGCTGCCCTGCGGTACACCACTCTTTACATGTTTGACATTAGAGAAGCTTCCATTAAAGAAAAACCTTTGAGTTCTATTAGATAGATAGCTCTATATCCACGATATGGGAGACATGTATTTTCAACAAACGGTTATGGTCAATAATATCAAAGGCTGCACTGAAATCTCACAGTACAGCTCCCACAAACTTCTTATCAATTTCTTTCAACCAATGATCAGTCATATGTGTTAGCGCAGTGCATGTTGAGTGCCCTTCTCTATCAACAAGCTGAAAATCTGTTGTTAATTTGTTTACAGAGAAATAGCATGGCATTTGTTTTCCAACAGTTTGTTAAGAGCTTTACCACTCTTGTGTAGTGGAATTACTTTGGCTTCCTTCCAGGCCTGAGGACAAAAACTTTCCTCTCGGCTCAGATTAAAAATATGACAGATAGGAGTGGCTACAGAGTCAGCTACCATCCTCAGTAGCTTTCCATCTAAGTTGCCAATGCGGTTTGCCATTATTGATCGATTTAAAGAAAATCCACTTCTCCCACACTAAGTTAAATCTACTTGAAAATCTATGGCAAGACCTGAATACTATCAATGATCAAGAACCAATTTGACAGAACTTGAAGAATTTTGAAAAGAATAATGGGAAAATGTTGCAAAATCCAGATGGAGAAAGCTTTTAGAGACTTACCCAGATAGACTCACAGCTGTAATCGCTGCCAAAGTCGCTTCTGCAAAGTATTGACTCAGGGTTGTGAATACTTACAGTGCATTTGGTGAGTATTCAGACCCCTTCACTTTTTCCACATTTTGTTATATTACAGCTTTATTCTAAAATGGATTGAATACTTTTTCCCTGCTCAATCAACACACAATACCCCACAATGACATCACAATACCCCATAATGACAAAGTGAAAACAGGTTTTTAGAAATGTTTGCACATTTATTAACAATAAAAATCAGAAATACCTTATTCACATAAGTATTCAGACCCTTTGCTATGAGACTCGAAATTGAGGTGTATTCAGGTGCATCCTCTTTCCATTGATCATCATCTTGAGATGTTTCTACAACTTGATTGGAGTCCACCTGTGGTAAATTCAATCGATTGGACATGATTTGGAAAGGCACACACCTGTCCATATAAGGTCCCACAGTTGACAGTACATGTCAGAGCAAAAACCAAGCCATGAGGTCAAAGGAATTGTCCGTAGAACTCCGAGACAGGATTGTGTCGAGGCATAGATCTGGGGAAGGGGACCAGAAAATGTCTGTATCATTGAAGGTCCCCAAAAACACAGTGGCCTCCATCATTCTTAAATGGAAGAAGTTTGGAACCACCAAGATACTTCCAAGAGCTGGCCGCCCAGCCAAACTGAGCAATCGGGGGAGAAGGGCCTTGGTCAGGGAGGAGACCAAGAACCCGATGGTCACTCTGACAGAGCTTTAGAGTTCCTCTGTGGAGCTAGAAGGACAACGATCTCTGCAGCACTCCACCAAGCAGGCCTTTATGGTAGAGTGGCCAGACGGAAGCCACTCCTCAGTATAAGGCACATGACAGCCTGCTTGGAGTTTGCCAAAAGGCACCTAAAGGATTCTCAGACCATGAGAAACAAGATTCTCTGGTTTGATGAAACCAAGATTGAACTCTTTGGCCTGAATGTCAAGCGTCACATCTGGAGGAAACCTGGCACCATCCCTACGGTGAAGCATGGTGGTGGCAGCATCATGCTGTGGGGATGTTTTTCAGCGGCAGGGACTGGGAGACTAGTCAGGATCGAGGGAAAGATGAACGGAGCAAAGTACAGAGAGATCCTAGATGAAAACCTGAGTGCTCAGGAGCAGGTTCTCAGACTGGGGCGAAGGTTCACCTTCCAACAGGACAACGACCCTAAGCACACAGCCAAGACAAGCGTAGGAGTGGCTTTGTGATATGTCTCTGAATGTCCTTGAGTGGCCCAGCAGGAGCCTGGACTTGAACCCGATCAACCAACTCTGGAGAGACCTGAAAATAGCTGTGCAGCAACACTCCCTGTCCAACCTGACAGAGCTTGAGAGGATCTGCAGAGAAGAATGGGAGAAACTCCCCAAATACAGGACTGTCAAGCTTGTATCGTCATACCCTAAAAAACTCAATGCTCAAAGGTGCTTCAATAAAGTACTGAGTAAAGGGTCTGAATACTTATGTAAATGTGATATTTCTGTATTAAAAATAAATAAATTGGGGTGATGAGGGTTTAAAAACTATTTCATCAGTTTAAGAACAAGTTTGTCATGTAACAAAATGTGGAAAAAGTCAAGGGGTCTGAATACTTTCCGAAGGCACTGTTATATATATATATATATATGTATATATATATATGTATATATATATATATATATATGTATGTATGTGTGTGTGTGTGTGTGTATATATAAAACATACATACTCTGAACTTTGACATTGCTGGTCCTAATATTTATATATTTCTTAATTCCATTATTTTACTTTTAGAGTTGTGTGTATTGTTGTAAATTGTTAGATATTACTGCAGTGTTGGAGCTCAGAACACAAGCATGTCGCTACACCCGCAATAACATCTGGTAAGTCTGTGCATGCGACCAATAAAACATTTGATTAGGATAAAAAGAAGGTGGAAAAAAAAGAGGGTTCCACTAGTTACCACAGCCACAAAGTCAAATTTGTCTCGGCTATAATAATTAAAACAAGAAATAAGCTATTTGGTCTTAATTGTAGGTTTAAGGTTTGGCATAATGTTAGCAGTGTGGTTAAAGTTATGATTAGGTTTAAAATCAAATATTAACAAAAAATAAATTATATAAATGGGCGGGGTTTATGACGTTACGTCCGTGTGACGAGCGGGGCAAGGTGACGCCTTGAGCAACGTCATCTACAGACGCCGGAAAAGGCGCAACCTGAGAGTTCATCATCGAGCTGAGGTGGCTTTATTATTGGAGCGAGTACTACCTGTTCGTATTTGTGTCCCTCGACGAATGAGGTTGTTATTGTTGAGTAACTGTCACGCTACAGGTTTCGTTTGATTGAGTGGACGGCACTGCTAGCTAGTTAGCCACCACCCTTTTCTAGCTAACGTAGTTTTCGCTTTAAGGCGATCAAACACTCCGCTCATTCGACGCCATGGACCCCGTTGGTCAAGGTAACGTAAATTACTGACACTATTGTTAAATTTAAGACATATTTGCCAGCTGGCCGTTGATTTAGGGGGAAGTTATTACGAATTCTTGTTCATGATTGTGCATTGGATAGGAACGCAACTTGGGGGGGCCCGACGGCAGCAACAGCCGTTCTTCTGGAAATGTCATAGGAAGGGGAACGGAGGGCAGAGATCGAGTTACTGTGATTAAATATCTCTGTTAATCATATTAGTTTAGTCCCTTATCAATGATCTCTTAATGTTTTTATAGTTTAAACCGCTCGTATCTTTTTTTTTTGTAAACAAAGGCTATTTTGTTTGATAGTTAGAACGTAAATGGCTAGACAAGAACGCAGCCAGGATGGTTGGTGAACTAGTTTGTTAGCTTGCCAGCTGATATGGTTCAATTGAGTGACACACCTTGGCTATGTTCCCAATGACCAACAAGGCAACAACAGTGAACATGTCATACCCCACGACAGATGTAGCGCCCCCCATTGGGCCATTGAGTTATAGCGTGTGACACATTTTCAGTTGTGTGACCACAGATTTATTATGTTGACTAGAGATACTCAAGTGTCTTCTCTAATGGAAAATAAATGTCTTAAAAAAAAATGGAAGCCAGTTAGCCTGTGTGTACCAGTAGCATATACACTCCCTGTAGTTCATGTCCTGTGCCAATAAAATTAAACGACACCTGCTGGAGAAGACATTTTGGGCCAAGTTATCCCTCTCGCTTTGCATCTTCCTCTCTGGTCTGACTAAAAAATGTCATTGAATTATTATAGCACCCGCCTTGGGTCAATCAGTGTAATTTTGTTAAATGCCGGCTCTCTATGGCAAGACGCAACAATCGCCCAAGTTTCTTCAAAATCGGGCCAGTGTTGTTGAGATTGCGTGCGACTAACGGCGAGACTGATCCACTGTCCCCTACCCGATATCATCGTGGCATTTAGCCTAGCTATCGAATTTTTTGATTAGCTAACGTTACATAATGTTAGTTTAGATGCATTTCCCTTAAGGCTAGGTTAGGTTCAGTTTGCTCCTAGCTGAGGAACGCTCAACTCTGTTGTCTTATCAGGCGGAGTTTAGTTTTTATTTGGTAGCAACAGACCTTTTTTGTTGTTGGGACAAGTTTAAATATAATGTATTTAACCTTTTTTATTTAACTAGGCAAGTCAGTTAAGAACAGATTCTTATTTTACAATGATCGCCTACTCTGGCCAAACCCTCCCCTAACGACGCTAGGCCAATTGTGCACGGTGGGACTCGCGATCACGGCCGGTTGTGATACAGCCCAGAATCGAACCAGTGTCTGTAGTGACGCCTCTAGCACTGAGTAAAACATCTATATTGTCTGAAGGGGAAGTGGAGAGAAAAAAGAAGATATGCTCATTTTCCCAACAGGGGTGTGTTTCCGCCAAACAGACTTGTTGTGGATAAAAATCTGTGTGCAGATGTCGTGCACACAATGACCTTTTAGATTTTTATTCTGTACAATGTGTTTCCATCGAATTTTCCACTCTACGGATAGATTTGTCACAGAACTGTAGCATTTTAAATAGCAAATGTGTTTCCTCCGGTCTTGGCACGTGCCCTCGAGCCAACAGCTGGCAGATAGAGTGCAGGTAGGCTCGTCTACATCGATCGTCAAGTCACCAGAATAACACGCCATATTTATTAGCAAGGCAGCATCAAACTCCTCACCATACACTTTCTCCACCCTGTGAAGTTTATCATGGCTTAATCTTGTAGCCTAATAAACTGCATGGTTTCCTGAGTTGTAGTGGGAGGACCACACAAAGTATCATCATGTGACTCCCAAGTTTACTTTTATATGGTTATTATATTAATATTTGCACATAAAGACGTTTTCTGTCGCATAATACATTTTACAGACACAAAAAGATTCCACCATGTCGAACAAACAAATTCTGTCAGCATTTTATAAAATTGTACCTAAATGTAATTTATATACAGTGTATTCAGACCCCTTGATTTTGTTACGTTACAGCCATATTTTAAAATGGATTCGATTTAAAAAAATTCTATCTTCACATCACCCCATAATGATAAAGCAAAAACAGGGTTATTGATTTTTTTATCACACAAAAAAACCTTCTGAAATAGCAACACCCACAACAGGTTTCAGGTTTCCTGCAAACGTGGCACTTGTCATTCAGGCCAAAGAGTTCAATCTTGTTATTAATCAGATCAGAGAATCTTGTTTCTCATGGTCTGACAATCTTCAGGTGCCTTTTGACCAACTCCAAGCAGTCTGTCATGTGCTTTTTACTAAGGAGTGGCTTCTGTCTGGCCACTTTACCATAAAGGCCTGATTGGTGGAGTGCTGGAGAGATGGGAGAAACTTCCAGAAGAACAACTATTCCCCCGATGAACTCTGGAGCTCTGTCAGTGACCATCGGGTTCTTGGTTGCCTCCCTGACCAAGGCCCTTCGTCCCCGATTGCTCAGTTTGGCCGAGTGGCCAGCTCTAGGAAGAGTCTTGGTTGTTCCAAAGTATTCCATTTAAGAATTATGGAGGTCACTGTTATTGGGACCTTCAATGTTGCAGACATGTTTTGGTACCCTTCCTCAGACACAATCCTGTCTCGGAGCTCGGCGGACAATTATTCGGCCTCATGGCTTGGTTTTCGCTCTGACGTGCACTGTGAGACATTATATGGACAGGTGTTTGCCTTTCCAAATCATGTCCAATCAATTGAATGTCCCACAGGTGGTCTCCAATCAAGTTGTAGAAACATCTCGAGGATGATCAATGGGAACAGAATGCACCTGAGCTCAAATTACGAGTCTCATAGCAAAGGGTCTGAATATTTATGTGAAATAAGGTATTTCTGATTTTTCCTTTTTAATACATGTGCTAAAATTTCTAGACCTGTTTTCGGTTTCCCATTATGGTGCATTGTGTGTAGATTGAGGATTTTGTTGTTGAGTAATCCATTTATTTTTAGAGAAGGCTGTAACGTAACAAAATGTGAAAGTCAGTCGGTAGAGCATGGCGCTGAATAGCTTTCTGAATTCCCACTGGGGCCACCCATATGTAAAAAAAAAAAAAAAAAAAAAAAAAAAAAAAAAAAAAAAAAAAAAAGTAGTGGCCCCAGCCGACTTGTAAGTCGCTTTGGACAAAAGCGTCTGCTAAATGGGAGATATATATATATAATATATATATATGAAAGTCAGGGGGTCTGAATACTTTCTGAATGCTCTGTGTATCCCGTGCCAGTTAGAAGTTTGGACACGTTCTCATTCCAGGGTTTTTGTTTAACAATTTTCTACCTTGTAAAATACTAGTGAAGACAGACATAAACTATGAAATAAAACATATGGACTCATGTAACCCCCCCCCCCCCCCAAAAAAAGTGTTTCCTCTTTGTGTCCTAAATTGCCCCCTATTCCCTATGTAGTGCAGCCACGTCAAAAGTAGTGCACTATATAGGGTGCCATTTGGGGTGCAATCCACTCAAGAGGATAGAGAGACAGGAGTGAACTAATGGACATTTTTAAAAGGCTGCTGCTTCCGTGGTGGGCTCTTTCCTCTTAGAAGAACGTTTAGGCCTCACTCTGTAATTAGCCCCGCTCTCTTCCGGGAGTCTTCTGCGTTTGACGGCACTAAGCACTTTCCTTAAATCGTGTCGCTGTTTCAATCTCCTTATCCATTTCTGTAGCTGCCCGTGTGTGTCTCTCTGTAGCTGCCCGTGTGTGTGTCTCTCTGTAGCTGCCCGTGTGTGTGTCTCTCTGTAGCTGCCCGTGTGTGTGTCTCTCTGTAGCTGCCCGTGTGTGTGTCTCTCTGTAGCTGCCCGTGTGTGTGTCTCTCTGTAGCTGCCCGTGTGTGTGTCTCTCTCTCTGTAGCTGCTTGTAACCCGTTTCCACACAACCTTTTATTTTATTAGACTAAACCAGATAAAAAAAATAAGCCGGATAGAGTCACGACAGGCCTGATAGAAACAGCAAATGTGTCTGTAGGCTTTTTCAAAATGTCAACAAAACAGAATGCCTTAGGCACGGTGGGATCATTTATTCTGTCAAATGTATTACGCAAGAAATGGAGGCGCAAATATTGATATAATAATAATATAATAACCATCACACGGAAGTACACTTGGGAGGTCACATGATGATGGTGCCTTCGGCGCAAATTTTACACCTCTTGACTTATCCACATCTTGTTGTTAGCCTGAATTTAGAAATCTACTTTATGTCACCTATTAACCCCATAATGTCAAAATGGAATTGTGTTTTTCAGACTTTTCTACAAATTTCTAAATGGGAAAACTGAAATGTTTTTAAGTCAAGTATTCTACCCTTGTTATGTTAAGCCTAAATCAGTTCAGGAGTAAAAATGTGCTTATCAAGTCACATAATAAGTTGCATGGACTCACTCTGTGTGCAGCAATGGGGGTTTTAACATGATGGTTGAATGACCACCTCATCTCTGTACCCCAACACGTACAATTAAATATCTGTAATGTCGCTCAGTCAAGATCGGACAGGACACAAATATTCCAAAGCGTGCATCCTGCACTACAGTAAAACGGCAAAAGAGAACCAGTGACTTGTTTGTTCTGAATACAGTGTTATGTTTGGGGCGAATACAACACATTACTGCATCATTGTTCTTCCACTTGGAAAAAGGCAATTTTATATCCAGTTTAGTCCCGCTTTGTAACACACTGGGAAAAGTCTTGGTGTGAATATTTTCGGAAGGCCCTGTGTTCTCTCACATACAGGAGGATGATTGATGCTCCTTTCCACTAAATAATGAGTCTTAATAATATTCTGGAGATTGATTGATGCTTGACTACTTTTTAACACATCGCCATAATATCATCATGTTCATTATAGGTTGTCGACCTTTCACTCTGGCTCCTGAGTGGTGCAGCGGTCTAAGGCGCTGCATCTCGGTGTAAGAGGCGTCACTACAGACCCTGGTTCGAATCCAGGCTGTATCACATCCGGCTGTGATTGGGAGTCCAATAGGGGACATAGTGAGGCCTAACTTGACCCAGCGTTGTCTGGGTTTGGCCGGGGGGCTGTCATTGTAAAATACAATTTTTTTTAGTGTTAACTGGCGTGCCTAGTTAAAAGTTGTTGTTTTTTTAAGAGAAAATTAGTTCTGATGATCTGCGAGCTGTTGACTCGAGCCAATGTGCCAAGACTAGAGGCCACATTCGCTATATAACGCAACATCGGTTGGGACAAGGCGCTTTGGAAACCCATTTGACTTTTGTATGTTTTTATTCAACCGCACAAATAGTTTTTATGTGCGATACGTCAACACACGTCAAATTGATCTGCAACAAGTCAAATTGACGGAAACATCTCTGATGGGGGGGAAAATGCGCTTATTTTAATTTTAGAATATTCATATGAAATTCTGTCACTGTGGAAACCTAGCGAGTCTTACTAAAGAAAGTGGGTGAAAGATGTAGATGTCTAGTTCCCTTTACTGTTTTTTTATTTAATTTTACCTTTTTTTAACCAGGCAAGTCAGTTAAGAACAAATTTTTATTTTCAATGACCCTGCGAACTGTGGGTTAACTGCCTGTTCAGGGGCAGAACGACAGATTTGTACCTTGTCAGCTCGGGGGTTTGAACTTGCAACCTTCCGGTTAACTAGTCCAACGCTCTAACCACTAGGCTACCCTGTCGCCTGTTGATGACTTTAACAATTTAAATTCAATGCCTCCTACTCTCATCTCAGCATGCCCCCACTCACACACTCTCTCTCTCTCTCGAACCAGACATCAACCTGAACTCCCCCAACAAGGGCCTTGGTCCCACAGGAGGAGTAGACTCCCTAACGGAGGGGGAGCCACGGGAGTAGCAGCCGTCAACACGCTACCCCCAGGGCTCACAGAGGAAGAGGCCGAGGAGCTCTACTCTGATCTAGCCAAGGTAGGCCCTGTTGTCCTGTCTGTTGGGGTTAAGGTTAGAGGCAGCCATCAACATGCTGCCCCCAGGGCTCACAGAGGAAGAGGCCGAGGAGCTCCACTCTCATCTGTCTGTTGGTCTGAGCTCACCAATGTTGTCCCTAGTGTTTGGTTTACTAATAAACCATTCAACAAACATTTGAGGAACTTTGTTTCAGACAATGGAGACACTGAACAAAATTATAAACATGTAAAGTGTTGGTCCCATGTTTCATGAGTTGAAATATAAGATCCCAGAAGTGTTCCATACGCACAAAAAAAACAACAGATTGCTCTAAAATGTTGTGCACAAATTTGTTTACATCCCTGTTAGTGAGCATTTCTCCTTTGCCAAGATAATCCACCCACCTGACAGGTGTGGCATATCAAGAAGCTGATTAAACAGCATGATCATTACACAGGTGCACCAAAGATCTTTATAACTAAAAATAGACCACAGCCTGTCCTTTCCAATGGGAACAAATGAGTCAGTGGGCAAAACAAGTGTGGCATCGTGTGGGTGAGCGGTTTGCTGGTGTCAACGTTGTGAACAGAGTGCCCCGTGGTGGGGTTATGGTATGGGGCAGGCATAAGCTACGGACCCATGAACACACTTGCATTTTATTGATGGCAATTTGAATGCACAGAGATACCGTGACGAGATCCTGAGACTCATTGTGGTGCCATTGACCTCTGACCTCTCCTGTGTGTTGCTGTCAGGTGGAGGAGGAGATCAACACCCTGAGACAGGTGCTCCTGGCCAAAGAGAAGCATTCTGCTGAGCTAAAGAGGAAGCTGGGGCTGAGCCCCCTCAACGAGCTCAAACAGAACCTCACCAAGGGGTGGCAGGATGTCCAGACCTCCAATGTGTAAGTAGAAGATCCCATTAAAAAAAATGTTCAAATACTTAGTTTTTTATTTTTATTTTTTTTACCAAGTCAAACTAGAAGGGTGAAACATCTTATAATGTTTTAAAGTTTCAGTATGAGTCATTTTAACAGATTTTTATTTATTTTTATGACCGACGATAAAACCACAACCTGTCGTTTTTCAATGGGAGAAAATTAGTCCTAGTGGGCAGAGCCAAGCATGAGCTACCGAGATCATTTTGACGCGTTGTATCATGTATTTGTAAATATATTTCCTTTAGTGAACGCCTACTCTGAAGTGCACATGTACAGTAACTCAATTTGCACTCGTAAACAACAACAACATTTTATACTTTGGAAAAGTCTACAACACTTAGTCCACTGTGTTCATACCAGATTTTAGTTTTGAGAACTGAAAACTGTTTTGCGGTCCAATGTTTAATCGATGAGAAAATTGGCAGAATGTTGGCCCAACTCCGTCTCCTCCCACTGCCGGCCACTGGGCTTCCTCTCGTCACCATATTTGGTAGTGGAAGCTTCACATTTTATACATCTGGCTCATTATTCTATCTGTGGTTGTAGCTACTGCATCGTTCCCTTCTCAGATATCATATCAACCTAAGCCTCTTACAAATGCTTGACTCTTACTGTAGGGCTGTGCACAGCTGGTTATCTTTCTGGAATAGAAAATGGTGAATATAAAATATCTGAGCCCGTTCACGGTTCTGGATCTACCCTATAGCATGAATCAGGCGACCAGACAGACGGCTAACCGTGGGCACACCCACTGAGCTGTACATCTCTGACCCCGGTCTCTGTCTTCTAGCTATGTCAGAACCACCGAGAAACTTGGCGAGTGGAATGAGAAAGTTACCGGTTCAGAGTTGTGAGTCTCTCCTGTTCTACTGCTTCAAATCGCCACCTGTCGCCTGCAACTAGTGTGTTTGCGCTCCCCCTCCGCTCTGCTCAGAACTGTAATAACATGGCTGCTGTATCAACATTTTATTATGTTGTAACACCTGTCTTTGTCCGTAGGGAGCATGTTCCTCTGCCTGCTACGTGGCGAAAACTCCCATTCCCTGTGAGACCATCTGTTTTTATAAAGGCCTTTTTATTTAATAATATAGAGGGTTTTTAACGTCACAAAGATGTAGTTTAATTTGCAACTTTTTTTTATTTTTTCAGTGTCGTGGTAATGTCATAGGGTAGGAATTGTTTTGAGTCAGTTGAACCACTTTTATGTCAAGCTTAAATACGTTCAGGAGTAAAAAAAAAAAAAAAAATGTGCTTAACAAGTCACATAAGCTGCATGGACTCACTCGGTGTGGAATATTTATTCGTGCAACTTACATCTGGGTGGTCCCGGGAATTGAACTCGCGACATTGGCGTGTTTTTTTTTTTTTATAAGCTACAATCTCGACCATAAGCAACACATGGACCGGTATTACCAAAATATATATATGGTATTAGCAAATGACGCTACTGCCTCCTCCTGTCTTGGAGTATTTTTAACGAGGCTGACGGCTTCAAGGTCATTGCTGTGTGAACACGAGATCTCCTGCCGACACTACTTGGAGAACAGTGTTGGCAGTCAAACGTTTGGATGATCCTACACCGGTAAGGAGTCTCAATGAGCCATGCGGGAGCTAAAGCTGTCGGCCCATCTCAAAATTATCTTTTTTTTTTTTTTTTACTTTTTCTTTATCGCTAGCTAGCTAGCAATGACTCACCATCACATTGACGTCTGTCAGGTGTCTATCACTCCCTTTCCCCTGGTACTATATTTCATAAAGAGGGGAACTTCCTTGCCCGAGGCTTCTCAGTGTTAAGGTCACATCGTCTGAACCAACGAACAATATTTGTTTTTACACTTCTGTTATTAGTTTGGTGGTAGTTAGTTGCGCTTAAAGCTAGGGAAACGGGGGTACAGTATTTGTATCCTACCTTAAAAGCTATTTGGGAAAGGGGGGTACAGTATTTATATCCTACATCTATGTGAAAAGGTAGTTAAACTAACCTTCTCACGACACCACTGTTGCTACAGCTATAAACAAAAAAATCTGAATGGCTGTAGGCCAATATTAACAGGCTTGGTAAGTGGCTTATTTGTGAGCTATCTTGTACTGTTCTTTCAGTATACACACACACACACGCAAATAGTTTTACTCTTAACAGGATTGTGTGGGTGAGGAATGGAATGCTAGAGAGAGAGGAACACCAATCGAGAGAGAGCTAGGTTGGCTGTGTGTGCACCTGTGAGATGGCATTGTGACCAGACACATTTTGAAAAGACAACTGACATTTTACTCCCGAGGCGCTGACCTGTTGCACCCTCTACAACCACTGTGATTGTTATTATCTCACCCTGCTGGTCATCTATGAACACTGTTCTTAAAAAAAATCTGGTTTTAATGGCCATGTTCTGTTATAATCTCCACCCGGCACAGCCAGAAGAGGACTGGCCACCTCTCAGATCCTGCTTCCTCTCTCGGTTTCTTCCTAGGTTCCTGCCTTTACCTAGGGAGTTTTTCTCTCTGAGCCACTGTGCTTCTAAATATGCATTGTTTGGTGTTTTTTTTTTTTTTTAGGCTGAGTTTCTGTAGAAGCACTTTTTACAAAAGCTTTTATAAATAAATGTTTGATTTGTATCAGTATTTACAGATGTAGAAGAAAGTAAAGTGTTCATTTAGCCTATTTTTTTTTTTTAGCAAGACTGCAGTTATGTTATGTATTGCTTTCCGGTTTCCTTTCTCGTCAGCAGAAACTGAGCCACATTCTCCTTTCTATTCAGACAACCGACAGCAGGATCTGCAGGTTCCCACTAATTCCATGTTTTGGTTTCAGGCACCGTTTGGTTTGTGTGAACTGAATGCCTTATCACATTCTGGATGCTGGATACTCTTTGTGGGTTACTGAGGGAGTTCTAATCCCTAAATATAGACTAGTTTAGTGCAACCCTCCCCCCCCTCCCCCGTTATGCACAGCCAGAAGAGGACTGGCCAACCCACATAGCCTGGTTCCTCTCTAGGTTTTTCTTCCAGCCAGAAGAGGTTTTGGCTCTAGGTTTATTTCTAGGGGAGTTCCTCTTTTTTTTCCTAGCCACCGTGCTTCTACACCTGCATTGCTTGCTGTTTGGGGTTTTAGGCTGGGTTTCGGTACAGCACTTTGAGATATCAGCTGATGTACGAAGGGCTTTATAAATACATTTGATTTGATGTATTTGAAGCCCTAGTAATTCTGCGCAATTGATCATTTGTCACGTCTGAATTTTTTTTATTTTTAATGAATATATTTAAAAAATATATATTGTCACTGTTGTCCTGACGCAGTGATCAAGATTTTGAGTGTGTGTGAAGTCCAATTTCATAAACTTCGTCTCTAACTTGCCCTTTCCTTCCATATAAAAAGTATTTTTTTTTTGGTTAAAATGTTAAATGTCGTACTGTGTCCATAGATATCTGACAGCATCTGAAACTCTGGATGGCATTGCCCAATCTGAAGCGTGAGTCTATATATATATACACATTACTTTTCTGTTTATTTGTTTTAAGTTGGTTTCAGCAGGGGTAAAGGGGCTTCTGTCTTCATGC
Source organism: Oncorhynchus masou masou (assembly GCF_036934945.1). Lineage (NCBI taxonomy): Eukaryota > Metazoa > Chordata > Actinopteri > Salmoniformes > Salmonidae > Oncorhynchus > Oncorhynchus masou. Next base: position 7,120,173 of record NC_088229.1, on the reverse strand, counting down.
CATGTGCTTGGTGCTTGGAGGGAGGAGTCTGTCTGACCATGCTTGTGTTCGGCTGGTGGTGTGTGGATGGTGAGGGGTTTGATGGAAGCTTCTCTCTGTATTGGTTCTTCAGACCCTGTTCCTCAACTGCAGCCCTGGAGCCCCCCCCCCCCCCAAAAAAAAAAAATAAAATTTTTGGCTTCGCCTTGCATATACCTACATCAATTATTATTATAGCTTGTTTGGGGCAACAACATAAGTTGTTGGTGACTTGAGGACTGAAGTTGAGGCTTTTTTAAAATATATTTTGGGTCCTACTGAAGGCCTGGTCTGGCTGAATGTACCGGCCTTCTTCTTAGTCATCACATCTCCTGCAGACCCTCTGACCTGCTTTACAAGGTGTAACAATCTATCATTCATTGTCCACTAGCTGCATAGTTTCCCCAACTGTGTGTTCACTATTATCAAATAGCTATCAATACCATTTTTTTGTGTGTATTGGTCAGTCTGATTTCTAATCTTAAAGGATGAGGACTTAGACCCTATAGACTTGTGTACAGAATGGCTGTCGAGTAAGCGACGCTTGCGCTATCAGGGTGACGTAGCTATTGATGCCACGCTAGGGACAATCGCCACCTCTGCTCAGTGGTCTGTCTGTGGGTGGAGTGCCACCCCTGTATGGGCCTAACAGCCATACATTGAGGGATAATCTGTTTACGATGGGATTATACACTATTATGGGCGTTGGGCAGGACTGTGTGTAGAATGGAACACGTGGTTTCCATGGTTTCGAGACCATTCTATTCCAGCCATTAGTACGAGCCGTCCTCCCCTCAGCACAGTCTTGTCATTGTAGATTCCTGCTTTAGGTTGGTCACATTGAGGTTTGTTAAGGAGGCCGAGATCTTTTAATGTAAAGACTATTTTACTTCTGTTTATCAACTGTTTTCAATTTATAGTACAATTTAAAATAAACTATTTATTTGAGTTTTAGGCTGCTGCGTTGTGTAATTGATCCGCCCACCCAGTTGAACTTAAATACTGTATACGGGGTGGGTGGTCCCTCTCGCCCTACTGGGCTCCCACTGGGGTGGGTGGTCCCTCTCGCCCTACTGGGCTCCCACTGGGGTGGGTGGTCCCTCTGGGCTCCCACTGGGGTGGGTGGTCCCTCTCGCCCTACTGGGCTCCCACTGGGGTGGGTGGTCCCTCTCGCCCTACTGGGCTCCCACTGGGGTGGGTGGTCCCTCTCGCCCTACTGAGCTCCCACTGGGGTGGGTGGTCCCTCTCGCCCTACTGGGCTCCCACTGGGGTGGGTGGTCCCTCTCGCCCTACTGGGCTCCCACTGGGGTCGGTGGTCCCTCTCGCCCTACTGGGCTCCCACTGGGGTGGGTGGTCCCTCTCGCCCTACTGGGCTCCCACTGGGGTGGGTGGTCCCTCTCGCCCTACTGGGCTCCCACTGGGGTGGGTGGTCCCTCTCGCCCTACTGAGCTCCCACTGGGGTCGGTGGTCCCTCTCGCCCTACTGGGCTCCCACTGGGGTGGGTTGTCCCTCTCACCCTACTGGGCTCCCACTGGGGTGGGTGGTCCCTCTCGCCCTACTGGGCTCCCACTGGGGTCGGTGGTAGTGTAATGTAGACATAAAGTAGAGAAGTCACTGTCTTTGTCCCTTATAACTTACTGGCTGTCAATGAAGCCATTTTTAATATAATTTTCAATCAAACCATTGAGCGGAGACCTAATGCATAATTTAATGTTCTTGGTAGAGACATTGGTCACGTATTGGATACAAGCTGTTGTTGTGTGCTATTTTTCTCTTCACTTGTTTCCTCTGTATTTCTGCAGTATTTCTCCTATATGGCTGTTCATTAGTCAGACAGTCAAAGGCCCAATTCTGATGTTTTGTCCAATTTGTCAAAGGAGCTGAGCGGTTCAAAGACAAATTATTGGAAACTTATCAGAATTGGGTTGCTATGTGTTTTTTAAGGCAGCTTTTGTCTGTGATTTAACTCCTTATTGGCTGACTGCTTAATCTGTTCTAAACCAAGTGAGGCTGGTTTTCGGTCATGTTCTAAGGAGGTTCTCTCTCTCTCGTCTACCATCTTCGCTCTACTCCCATCTCTCGCCCTCCCTTATTTTCTTCTCTCCCCTTCCAGGTATAAGAAGACTCAGGAGACCCTGTCTGTGGCTGGACAGAAGACCACTGCTGCCTTCTCCACCATGGGCACTGTCCTCAGCAGGAAACTGGGAGACATGAGGTACAGACCAAGACACAAAATGGCTGCCGCCGGCCCTTCCTGTAGAACAGGGGTGGGAAACCATAGAAATAGAATTACTAGATTTAAAAGTTTTTTTTTTTTTTTTTTGATGCCCCTCGGATAACAAATGTTTTCACTGTTACAGAACAGTGACTTGGGTATGTTAATTGTAGTGTTTGTATAGACCAACCCTCTAGGGCTGTAGCAAATCTACTAATCAGCTGTACCTCAGGACCTTGATTAGCTGAATTGGGAATTACAGCAGGACTGGAGCAAATACCTGTGTACTACCCAGTAGTTATCCAGGAAGAGGGTTGACTACCCCTCATGCCACAGATACCTTAAACGTATGGTCGTGGATCAGAAAACCAGTCAGTATCTGGCGTTGCCTCATGCAGCGCGACACATCTCCTTCACACAGAGTTGATCAGGCTCTTGATTATAGACTGTGGAATGTTCCAGTCTTCAATGGCTAAGTAAAGTTGCTGGATATTGGCGGGAACTGGAACGCTGTCGTACACATCAATCCAGAGCATCCCAAACATGCTCAATGGGTGACATGTCTGGTGAGTACGCAGGCCATGGAAGAACTGGGACATTTTCAGCTTCCAGGAATTGTGTACAGATCCTTGTGACATGGGGCCGTGCATTATCATGCTGAAACATTGAGGTGATGGCGGTGGATGAATGTCTTGACAACGGGCCTCAGGATCTCTTCACGGTAACCCTGTGCATTCAAATTTCCTTTGATAAAATGCAATTGTGTTTGTCTGTAGCTTATGCCTGCCCCATACCATAACCCCACCACCACGGGGCCCTTTGTTCACAACGTTGAAATCAGCCACCTGCTCGCCCACAAGACGCCATACATGTGGTTGCGGCCGGTTAGACGCACTGCCAAATTCTCTAAAAGGACGTTGGCTTATGGTAGAGAAATTAACATTAAATTCTCTGGCAACAGCTCTGGTGGATGTTACTGCACTCAGCATGCCAATTTTAACTCTCCTTCAAAACTCGAGACATCTGTGGCATTGTGTTGTGACAAATCTGCACATTTTGGTGGCCTTTCATTGTCCCCAGCACAAGGTGCTCCTGTGTAAAGATCATGCTGTTTTAATCAGCTTCTTGATATGCCACACCTGTCAGGTGGATAGATTTATCTTGGCAAAGGAGAAATGCTCACTAACATGTAAACAAATTTGTGCGTCAAAAATTTGAGGAGCTTTTTGTGTGAATAGAACTTGTCTGGGCTCTTTTATTTCAGTTCATGAATCATGGGACCAACACTTTCACATGTTGAGTTTGTTTGTGTTCAGTGGAGATACTAGCTGTGGTGATGGCATGTGGACCATACTTGTGTACAGCTGTGTTGAAGATGCCTTTATGGTTCAAAGCAACGCTGTCATTCATGTTATAAATATGTTAAATAATCCCATCTGTCCATTCATCACCTACACTTTAATCACCCTCCTAATTACATACTAACTCCACTATCTAAGGGAACCGGGAATATGCTTGTTCATTAACATTTTAACGTTTCCAAGTCCACTTCAGTGTGTGTGTGTGTTGGCATCCTCCCCTGTTCGAGCCGTGGTTACCCCCCCCCCTTCCGGTACGAGCCGTGGTTTCCCAGCTCCGCTACCCCCGGTCTTTTGGCTTGTTCTATTTCTCCCATTTTGATCATTGTTTTGTTTTTGTCATTTTCATCCATCCATCACCAAGCCTGACTAATTGATTTCTGATAATGGGTCCTAACACCCCCTACAGCGGGGCTTCATGATGTGTCCCTGTTCGATGCCATGTAGCCACCATGATGTGTCCCTGTTCGACGCCATCTAACACTGATGTAAATACCATGATGTGTCACCTTTAGACCTGAACCCTATGGTCAAAAGTGATGTATCCCTGCTTATCTATGCCCCAACCTGATAGGCTAACTCTGCTCGACCCACCACTGCTTGTTCCTCCCTGTTTTCGTTTTCCCATTTTTAATTGCACATTGGTCTACACGCTGATGTGTCAAACTCCTTTGGGTAAGAGTACTCTGCTGCTGCTGGGACCTGAAACATCCCATGTAGCCACCATGATCAACTTCTATAGCAGATCTGTACAGTAAATCTGCTGGTTTGTATACTGATCTGCTGCAGAAATAATTCATTATAACTTTTATTGAATGCTAATTTGTCATCCCTCTTGCTGTTATGATCATGAATATCCTATTGATATTTTTTTTTTTTTTATGCCCCAACCTGATAGCCTGTTAATCTGATTTGTTTGACTGAGTGGTCCCACTCTCTGCAGACATTCTTTAACTGGGTTTTGTTCTTTAACTGGGTTTTTGTCTTTTAATTGCTTTTAAAGATAGTTAGAAGAAGCAACTTTGTATCTGTCTCCATTGGGGCATCTGTGAGCGCATGGGGCAGTGACATTGAGGACATCTCCATTTTGAAGTAGTCAATTTTCTTCTACTATCTCTGAGTTGGTAAACAAACTGAAAGGGTGCATACTGCCACCTGGAGGGTGTTTGAACAGGTATGAAGCCAAGGCTGGTGATTTGCTGCCACCTGGAACTGTTTATATGAAGCCAAGGCTGGTGATTTACTGCCACCTTGGTGTTTGAACAGGTATGAAGCCAAGGCTGGTGATTTACTGCCACCTGGAGGGTGTTTGAACAGGTATGAAGCCAAGGCTGGTGATTTACTGCCACCTGGATTTGTTTGACTGAAGGTATGGTCACCAAGGCTGGTGATTTACTGCCACGTGGAGGGTGTTTGAACAGGTATGAAGCCAAGGCTGGTGATTTACTGCCACCTGGGGGTGTTTGAACAGGTATGAAGCCAAGGCTGGTGATTTACTGCCACCTGGAGGGTGTTTGAAAGGTATGAAGCCAAGGCTGGTGATTTACTGCCACCTGGAGGGTGTTTGAACAGGTATGAAGCCAAGGCTGGTGATTTACTGCCACCTGGGGCAGTGTTTGAACAGGTATGAAGCCAAGGCTGGTGATTTACTGCCACCTGGAGGGTGTTTGAACAGGTATGAAGCCAAGGCTGGTGATTTACTGCCACCTGGAGGGTGTTTGAACAGGTATGAAGCCAAGGCTGGTGATTTACTGCCACCTGGAGGGTGTTTGAACAGGTATGAAGCCAAGGCTGGTGATTTACTGCCACCTGGAGGGTGTTTGAACAGGTATGAAGCCAAGGCTGGTGATTTACTGCCACCTGGAGGGTGTTTGAACAGGTATGAAGCCAAGGCTGGTGATTTACTGCCACCTGGAGGGTGTTTGAACAGGTATGAAGCCAAGGCTGGTGATTTACTGCCACCTGGAGGGTGTTTGAACAGGTATGAAGCCAAGGCTGGTGATTTACTGCCACCTGGAGGGTGTTTGAACAGGTATGAAGCCAAGGCTGGTGATTTACTGCCACCTGGAGGGTGTTTGAACAGGTATGAAGCCAAGGCTGGTGATTTACTGCCACCTGGAGGGTGTTTGAACAGGTATGAAGCCAAGGCTGGTGATTTACTGCCACCTGGAGGGTGTTTGAACAGGTATGAAGCCAAGGCTGGTGATTTACTGCCACCTGGAGGGTGTTTGAACAGGTATGAAGCCAAGGCTGGTGATTTACTTAAATGTTTGCTGATCCCTCCTGACGACCTGGTTGGCATCATGTGATCATTAACCCTAGATGACTACTTCAAAATGGTGAAAGTCATCAATGGCGCTACCCAATGCTAAAACGAGCTTTTGGGGGTCTAGAGTCCTCTCTCTGCTTGGCTCCTAACACTCACACTTCCTTGTCTCCTTCCCTTTAACGCTTACAAAGTAGCAACTACTCCATCCGCCAATCGATAAGTATGCCAACGATGAGGTAAATTGGCTCTCACACATTTTTTTCCTTTTTTTTAGAAATTATAGTTTATTTTATTGATCACTTTAATGAAATTAGCATTTTAGATTAAGTTGTGTGTCTTGTTTGATGGTGTTTTTAAATAAAATTCAGATTTTTGTAATTGGAGATTGCTGGTAATCAGAGTCATAGTCTCACACAATAGAGTTGACTCCATTTTTTTTAAATTTCTTTTTTAAAGCGACTCTTAAGACAAGCGTATGACCAAATGATGTGTAAAGATATCTCTGTCAGTTTAACCCTGGATTTAAGGAATCTGGTGGTTGAGCATCTTTAGTATTCTGAATGAACTTTAATTAAAGGAGAGGATTATTCTTTTAGCATTCGGTGGTTTCTATCGTGAATGAACACTTCTGAAAGTTGTTTAGTCAGTGAAATTCCTGTGTGCTCATGTGCAGACCTTTTTATTTTTTTACTTATTTGCTTGAATGTTTTGTAATATCTGTTTTTCAGAAACTCTCCTACCTTCAAGTCGTTCGAGGACAAAGTTGGGAACATCAAGGTGAGCTGAAAATGGCACGGCACACCTTCCAAGAAAAGTCACTTTCAAACTAGTGATTTGTGGCTAATTGAAGTAAAACAGTAATTTTGCTCATAGATTATGCATGTATGAATTACACAGACACATCCAGCCCAAAACGGGAGGTTTAAAACGTGTCTGTCGCTTGATAACCGGACTCACGTCTTTGAATTCGTTCATTTATGTTCAAAAAGGAACATTCCGGCAAATAAAATAATTTTATCATTGATGGCTTGTGGATCCCAATATCCCCTGCGAGCCTCCCAGGCCCATGTTGTGCATCTGAGGGTCAAGACACTGTGGATAAATAATATTACATTTCACCCTCTGAACGTTTTCCACAGAACCCCAAAAATTAGTTTAATCTGTTATTGCTTACAATATTACAAAAAAATATGGTCGCGGATCCCCGACAGGACCTGAACCCAACTTTGAGAACCTCTAGGCTAGTAGACGCTGACTTAACACAACTCTATTTTGAACTGAAATGTACCAACAAGCCAAGTCAAATAGAAAAGTATATTTTTCTAGTTTGTACATTTTAAAAAACAATTTGTATCTGCATTGTGCGCTAACAGCATATTTTGCTGTGCTGCCAACAAGTGTACCCTACAAATGAGTTGAAGGTTATAAATGCTTCTATACACTGGGTGGTTCGAGACCTGAACTCTGATTGGCTGAAAGCCATGGTATATCAGGCCGTATACCACAGGTATGACACATTTTATTTTTACTGCTCTAATTACGTTGGTAACCAGTTTATAACAGCAATAAAGCTCCTCGGGTCTGTGATATATGGTCAATATACCACGGCTAAGGGCTGTATCCAGGCACTCCGTGTTGCGTCGTCTCTTAAGAACAGCCCTTAGCCGTGGTATATTGGTCATATATTTAAAATAAGAAAATATAAAAAAATTAAATTGATATTGGATTATTCTCAACTGTCTCTCAAACATCTTTTTTTTTTTTTAATGACTGTCTCCCTGAAGATTGACCATCTCTTCTTTTCACAGTTGGGCTGATTTGTGTCCCTTCGCTGCAGCACAGGTAAACAAAATGTGGCCTGGGGAAAGTTGATAAGAGTTGTACCTAGTAGTTACTAACGGGCTTGTTTGGGTTATTGTTAGATTGTATTCTAGCTTTGTGTCACCCTCAGTTTGTCACTTTAAAGAAAATATATATTTTTAATGTTTTACTGGTGCTGCAGAATAGGCTTTTTATTTTTAATGTTTTAAGTGTAAACTTAATTCATACTGATCATGCATCTGTTAACTTCAAAATACTGGGTTAATCTCTCGCACACAGCTCCTTTTGAATGAAATGACTTCTGGAAGATTTACTATCACATTGATACCAGACCATTTATAATAATTATTCTCTCATCCTTCAGTACATGGTGGTTGGACCCAGACGTAACGGCGAAGCTGTCCAGTCCCCGACCGAAACTAACCCCGTTCTGAAGCTCCTCCTTCCGCGCTTATCACCGGGACGACATCATCGCTGAGTGACCCTTGACCTGTGACATCACCCTCCACACCATATGCCATTACTCACTACTGCCTCCCTCCTCAGTTACCTATAGCCCAGTCCTAAATGGGCCCTTGGCTCCTAGGCCCTTGTGGAGATCTGATAGGACTGGATAGGTGTAAGCAATACGACAACAATTCCACGTATCCTATGAGAAGGTGGAGCCACTAACCATATTGTTTAAACCGATCTGAGTTGTGGCCAGATTGCTTGCGCCTATCTAGTCAACGTCGTCTCTACACAAGTGCCTCGGGAGTTATGGGCTTAAAGGGTCGATCTAGAATCTCCCTCAGCCTCCTCGCTACTAACTAAAAGCATGTGTATATCTCATCTCAGTCGACCGCAAAGGACAACAAGTTACACAACATCAAATCACCACCGCTTGTAAAAAAAACAACAAACTGTTAAACCATTTTGTATTTATAAAACTATTTTACACTGCTTTTACATAACTTTTATCTATATGTAACATTATATATGAATAGATGTATTGTAAACCATACTGCAAGTTGGCATTTATCAGTAGGTAAGGAGGATGGAGAGTCTCGAGGAAACACGAGTGCAAAAAATGTCCAGAAGACGAGAGAATATGTCTAAAGTAATAAACACTATGAATAAAACAACTCTCTTTTCTACCCAGCTGGGCATTTACTTCAGTTTATTTTCTACACTGAACAGAATGTGAAGCAATGCTTTGCTGTATAGCTTCCTGGTGAATGTAGAAACTTTTGGCCTTTATTCTTTCACTCCTATTACTTTGTTGGTAGAAAGGTTTCTTTCTTTTGGTGATTTTTTTTTTTTTTTTTTTTTTTTTTTAGAAAAGGGTTTAAAGGGGGAGGGGTTTTGTGTTGGCTCACTGAAATTATCTAAATACAGTCCTGGCATTCTGACATTATATGAAGAATTGTCCCCATGCCACAAACACACACAAGGTGGGGAATTAGTATGTGTGTATATATATATATACTATATTTATATATATTTATATATATATATATTATATATGTGAATTATGTGCACACTTGTCTCGTGCATACACTCCCACAGACCCTGACTAACGTCACTGTTATGATCACCAACACTTCCTGTTTTAGCCAATGTGGACAAATCCAGCCTTTTTAACGCGGATGATCAACTAGCTGTCACCCTTATCCTGCCACAACCTTCAACAGCAGCCGTTGGTTTGGTAGCACCGTCACATTTTTGTTATTTTCAACATGAAGTACCTACTTTAGATTTGTATTATTTTTGCCTGATTTTTAGTCTCTGTCTATCCATGGGCTTGGATGTTCATTTTGCCTTTATTATCTATATAATTTACTTTAATAAAAATCTGTGTTCATTTTTAGTAGTCCTACTTGGGTGATGCATTTTAGATTCTTCTCTTGGATGGAGTATAACAGTCATTTTTGTATTTTAAGTGCCATCTGTGAATCGTTTTGATTTATTACACCTGCCTGTTATATTTCTCAAGAGAATCCTGAAGTTTAGATTTCATTCGGATGCCCATTTAGTTGTTGCGCATGCAGCAGCTACTCTTCCTGGGGTCTACATGAAACTAAATATATGACCGAGTACAGAACCGTTGTAGACGAGAACAGAAGATAGTAGTACCGATACTGGTTTCCTAGACCCAGAGAATCTCCATTGAGAATACTTTTAGTCCAGGACTGGTCTTTAATCTGTTGGCAGACCGGCCCTCACAGGCTGCCCAATTCTGATATTTTGGACAATTATTGTTAAAAGATCTGATCTGATTGGTTAAAATACTAATTAGCGACAAAAGATCAGAATTGGGCTTGCCTAAGTAAACGCCGTTTTAAGTACAGTAGGTTTCTATTGTCTCTGGTTATGACATGGCAAGGAGAAAGGCATTATCTAACTTGTGTAGAGCTGCAAATACATGTTTGGGTCAAATGTAAATTTTTGCAAAGGATGAAAGAATGAATATATAATTGCTTTATTTAGGACGTGAGTCTGGTTGTAGACATTAAAGGGATCAGATAAGCGAATGTTGGCTGAAAAAAAATAATCGTGGTTTGTTTTATTTTTGGATTTCAATAAAGCATTCATTTAAATAAAGGAGAGAGTTGTGTGGTTTGTGTTTACATTTTATTTGACCTCAGATCATAAAGGAGGGATTTCCTATCCGAGTTTAAGCGTGTGTAAATGGAACGTAATTCTCTTTTTAACTAACTTTTCTCTACATGTATTCTGACATTGAACTCAAAGCATGAGAATAGCACGATATTCGTTTAGGGTGGAGATCAAATCAATTAAGGTGTGTCTACAGTTACACCATATTCTGACCTCAAATGATTCAAAAAGTTGTTCTACTTTTTTCCTGGCTTCCACTGTGATTTTGGCCACGCACCGCTACTGACTTTATGCGCGATGAAACGATGAATAAGGTCAAGCAACCTGTTGGTTCCGAGGTGAACATCTACTTAGTTTTTTTTAATGATATAAATTGCACCCGTTCTCCATGCACTTTACTTTTCAGCAGTGAAGTATCTTTTATATACACACTGTCTATCAATTTAGGTTATGCCATGGTAGTTACTGCTAAACTGGTACCTGCAGCAGAGTAAACATGTTTGTTTGTTCGTTCTATCTTTGACTAGCGTTAGCTAACGTAAACAAGTTAACATTAGCCAACAAGACAAGCTCAATCTGGAAGCCATTTATATCACACCTTTGCCTGGAAAAGACTCCTTCACTAAAAAATAACGTTTTCAAAATAGCTAGCTAACGCACGCTCTGTTTGTGTGTTGGTAGCAATAATTATATTTTATTAGGATATATTTTAGTCCTCATTTAGACTGGTCTTCCAAGAGTCCTTAAACGTTAAAATACAATTTATAATACAATCACATTTTCACATATAACACATTGTTACAAACATAACACGTAATACACAAACATATTGACCAGATCAATACTCTTAACAGTCTAAAATGATAGATTGATTCCTTCATCTGCCATAATTAGTGTCTTGCATAACCTTCCAATTTATTATATTTAAATGGTTCTAATGTATTGTTTGAATTTATATATTGAAAGGTTTCTGGTTTGATCAGGTCAATTATTCAGTTTCTTTATTGCTCAATGTTCTTTCGCCTATTTTTGTATTCATGTTACCTTGATGAAATTGCTATACAATAGGATCTTGTTGCCATCTGATGCACATTCAAATGTCATTAAAAAAAATCAACACTGCAGAGCTCTCCCGGTCCTCTGCCGTGCCCTGATTGTATTCATGTTGATGATATCTGGAAATATGCATGTACGCCCTGGCCAATCTAATGTTGATTTCCCAAATTCGGACTTGTGCTCTGATATCTGTTTCACTGATTTCTGCTCTCATAAAAGCCTGTGTTTTTTGCACATTAACACTAGACGCTTATGAACTAAAATTTATCAATTGAAGGTGTGGGTTCACAGCTGCAATCCAGATGTGTTGGTCATTACTGAGACGTGGTTAAGGAAGAGTGTTTGAATACTGATGTTAACCTTTCTGGTTATAACATTTTTCATCAAGACAGATCTTCCAAAGGTGGTGGAGTGGCAATCATTACCAAGGAAGACCTTCAGTACTCGGTTGTCTCCAACAAGTCTGTCCCCAAACAATTTGATTTGCTGGTTTTAAGCATTAACCTTTCAAATAGCTCTTTGTTGACTGTTGCTGGTTGTTATCGTCCACCATCAGCACCGGCCTGTACCCTACTTTCCCTAAGCTCTCTCCTGGCCGCTTACACTAAGTCTGAATGTGTCCTGCTAGGTGACCTAAACTGGGACATGCTTAAACCACCTGACCAAGTCCTAAAGCAATGGAACTCCCTAAATCTTTCTCAGATTATTACCAATCCCACAAGGTATGACTCCAAACACCCAGAAAAGGCTAGTCTCCTTGATGTTATCCTCACAAATAATCCTGATAGGTATCAGTCTGGTGTTTTCTGTACTGACCTTAGTGATCACTGTTTTACAGCCTGTGTTTGTAATGGCTGCTCAGTGAAATGACCTGTCTTGCTTTGTCATAGACGCTTGCTAAAAAACTTTAATGAGCAAGCCTTACTTCATGACCTAGCCTCTTTAAATTGGTATAGAATCAGCTTGATTCACTCTGTAGAAGACACTTGGACCTTATTTTTTGATATTTTCAGTGGTATTGTTAACAAACACGCCCACATAAAGACAATGAGAATTAAAAACAGGTTCAGCCCCTGGTTCAACCGTGATCTTGCAGTTACTCCACCTCAAGAATACCATTTGGTGAAAGGCTCGGCACACGCATACTTAGGCCGACTGGCTCTCGTTCAGGCAAATGAGAAATAAGTGCACTCAGGCTATCTGGAAGGCCAAAGTTAGTTACTTTAATGCTCCATTCTCTCTCTGTGGGTCGAACCCCAAGAAGTTCTGGAAAACAGTTAAAGACCTGGAGAATAAACCTTCCTCATCACAGCTGCCCATGTCCCTTAATGTTGATGATGTGGTTGTTACTGACAAGAAGTACATGGCTGAGGTCTTTAATCACCACTTCATTAAGTCGGGATTCCTATTTGACTCAGCCATGCCTCATTGACTGTCCAACACTTCGTCATCTCCCACCCCTTCTAATGCAACTAGTTCTGCTGCTCCTCCCTCTTTCCCTCCTGCCCCGCTACAAAGTTTCTCCCTGCAAGAGGTCACAGCCTGAGGTGCTAAAGGATCTCCTTAAACTTGACCCCCAAAAAACATCTGGGTCAGATGGTTTAGACCCTTTCTTCTTTAAGGTCGCCGAGACTGTCTCTCCTCTCTGGGGTGGTTCCCATTGCTTGGAAGGCAGCCACAGTACGTCCTTTATTTCAAGGGGGAGATCAAGCTGATCCAAACTGTTATAGGTCAAATTCTATTTTGCCCTTTTTATCAAAAGTGTTGGGGAAAAAAACTTATTGATGTCTATAGTATTCTCTCTGGTTTACAATCTGGTTTCCGCTCAGGTTATGGATGTGTCACTGCAACCTTAAAGGTCCGAAATGATGTCACCATTGCTCTTGATTCTAAGCAATGTTGCTATTTTTATTGACCTGGCCAAAGCTTTTAATACGGTAGACCATTAAATTCTTGTGGGACGGCTAAGGAGTATTGGTGTCTCTGAGGGGTCTTTGGCCTGGTTTGCTAACTACCTCTCTCAAAGAATGCAGTGTATTAAGCCAGAACATCTGCTGTCTCAGCCACTGCCTGTCACCAAGGGAGTACCGCAAGGCTCAATCCTAGGCCCCACGCTCTTCTCAATTTACATCAACAAAATAGCTCAGGCAGTAGGAAGCTCTCTCATCCATTTTCTACAACAAAGCTTTCTTAGTATCCAACAAGCTTTCTCTGCCCTTAACCCTGTTCTGAACACCTCCAAAACAAAGGTCATCTGGTTTGGTCAGAAGAATGCCCCTTTCCCCACAGATGTTATTACTACCTCCTGGGGGTTTAGAGCTTGAGGTAGTCACCTCATACAAGTACTGGGGGTATGGCTAGATGGTACACTGTCCTTCTCTCAGTACATATCAAAGCTGCAGTTAAATCTTGACTTGGTTTCCTCTATCGTAATCACTCCTCTTTCACCCCAGCTTCCAAACTAACCCTGATTCAGATGACCATCCTACCCATGCTAGATTACAGAGACATACTTTATAGATCGGCAGGTAAAGGTGCTCTCAAGCGGTTAGATGTTCTTTACCATTCGGCCATCAGATTTGCCACCAATGCTCCTTATAGGACACATCACTGCACTCTATACTGCTCTGTAAACTGGTAATCTCTGTTTACCCGGCGCAAGACCCACTGGTTGTTTCTTATTTATAAAACCCTCTTAGGCCTCCCTATCTGAGATATCTACTGCAGCCCTCATCCTCCACATACAACACCTGTTCTGTCAGTCACAATCTGTTAAAGGTCTCCAAAGGACACACATCCCCGGGTCGCTCCTCTTTTCAGTTCGCTGCAGATAGCGACTGAAACGATCTGCAAAAAAACACTCAAAAAGGGACAGTTTTTTCTCGATCTCTTAATTTAAAGACTCAATCATGGACAGACACTCTTACTGACAGTTGCGGCTGCTTTGTGTGATGTATTGTTGTCTCTACTTTCTTGCCCTTTGTGCTGTTGTCTGTGCCCAATAATGTTTGTACCATGTTGTTGTCATGTGTTGCTGCCATGCTATGTTATTGTCTTAGGTTTCTCTTTATGTAGTCTTGTGGTGTCTCTCTTGTAGTAATGTGTGTTTTGTCCTATATTTTTATTTTTAATCCCAGCCCATGTCCCTGCTGGTGGCCTTTTGGTAGGCCATTATTGTAAATACTAAATGGGATATATAAATACGATTGTTGCCTATTTAAATAAAGGTTACATTTAAAAAAGTATATTTTCTGTCTGGATAACACATTACACATGGACAGTCTATTCCTAGTATTGACTGAATGTCTCTTAGCAACTGAATACTGTTGTGAGTGGAGTTTGGCCGCTTTAAATCGTGTACATTATGACATAAAATAAGCATGTTATTTTTTCATGATCTTGTTGATGACCAAACAAGAGCATTGTGCATGACTACAACAGACGAACCATATCTCCCACCTTAAAAACAATCCTTACTGCTTTGGCCTGTCCAATCTGCAGCCTCCTAATTTAACGTGTTGTTTGTTGCATTTCCCCAGACCACAGAACAGTAGTTCATCTGTCTCTCAATTAATGGGTTGTTTGCTTTAAGAATCTTCAACGAGTAAATATTTAGCTATCCTTCTGATCATGTATTCAGCTTAAATTATACTTTAAAACATTTTTTTTATACATAGATCAGTTATTTGAGACAACCATGATAAGCAGTTGTCTAGTAGTTTAGTTTCTGTCACTTCCTCAATTTATACTCCCCCCATACTTAATTGAATCCCATGCTGTCTTTGTCCGGCATTCCCAGATCTACTTGTAGAGCTTGCTGTACCTGTTGAACCGATTGTCTTGCTGTATAAATTGTAGTATCATCTGCAAATATAATAGCTTGCGTTTCAGATAAGGCATAAGGTGGTTGGTATATCTTAAAACCTCTTTGGGCTGAAATCCCGTTAACGGGATCGATATGACAACAGCCAGTGAAAGTGCAGGGCACCAAATTCAAAGCAACAGAAATCTCATAATTAAAATTCCTCAAACATACAAGTATCTTATACCATTTTAAAGGTAATCTTGTTGTTAATCACCCCACATTTTCTGATTTCAAATAGGCTTAACAGCGAAAACCCAACAAACTATTATGTTAGGTCAGAGCCAAGCCACAAGAACACACGCAGCCATTTTTCCAGCCAAAGAGTGGAGTCACAAAAATTAATAAATAGAGATAGAATGAATCACTAACCTTTGATGATCTTCATCAGATGACACTCATAGGACTTCATGTTACACAATACATGTATGTTTTGTTCGATAAAGTGCATATTTATATAAAAAATTCTCAGTATACATTGGGCGCGTTATGTTCAGTAGTTCCAAAAACATCAGGTGATTTTGCAGAGAGCCACATCAATTTACAAAAATAAATGTTGATGAAAATGCAAGTGTTATGCATGGAATTAAAGATATACTTCTCCTTAACAAATCAAAACTCACGAAGCGCGTTCACTAGTTGCAGACGAAATGTCAAAAAGTTCTGTGACAGTCCGTAGAAACTTGTCAAACAATGTATGGAATCAATCTTTAGGATGTTTTTAACATAAATCTTCAATAATATTCCAATTCCTTTGTCTTCAGAAAAGGAAAGGGACGGGAGATACCTCTCATGTGAAATGCACGTGACCAGTGCGTGACTGCTGCCAGACCTCTGACTCATTCCCCTCTCATTCAGCCCCCCTTCATAGTAGAAGCTTCAAACACGTTTCTAAAGACGGTTGACATCTAGTGGATGCCTTAGGAAGTGCAAGATGACAAATATCCCACTGTATCTTCTATAGGGGCTGAGTTGAAAATCGACCAACCTCAGATTTCTCACTTCCTGGTTGGATTTTTTCTCAGGTTTTCGCCTGCCATATGAGTTCTGTTATACTGACAGACATCATTCAAACAGTTTTAGAAACTTCAGAGTGTTTTCTATCCAAATATACTAATAATATGCATATATTAGCAACTGGGACTGAGGAGCAGGCAGTTTACTTCTGGGCACCTTATTCATCCAAGCTACTCAATAAAGAAGACGACCCATTGATCTACAGTCGGAAGTTTACATTCACTTAGGTTGGAGTCATTAAAACTAGTTTTTTTCAACCACTCCACAAATGTCTTGTTCACAAACTATAGTTTTGGCAAGTCTGTTAGGACATCTACTTTGTGCATGACACAAGTCATTTTTCCAACAATTGTTTACAGACCGATTATTTCACTTATAATTCACTGTATCACAATTCCAGTGGGTCAGAAGTTTACATACACTAAGTTGCCTGTGCCTTTAAACAGCTTGGAAAATTCCAGAAAATGATGTCATGGCTTTAGAAGCTTCTGATAGGCTAATTGACATAATTTGAGTCAATTGGAGATAGGCCTTGAAATACATCCACAGATACATCTTCAAATTCAGTGCCTCTTTGCTTGACATCATGGGAAAATCAAAAGAAATCAGCCAAGACTTCAGAAAAATAATTGGAGACCTCCACAAGTCTGGTTCATCATTGGAGGAAACGGGTACAAAAATATCTATATCCACAGTAAAACAAGTCCTATTTCGACATAACCTGAAAGGCCGCTCAGCAAGGAAGAAGCCACTGCTCCAAAACTGCCATACAAAAGCCAGACTGCGGTTTGCAACTGCACATGGGGACAAAGATCGTACTTTTTGGAGAAATGTCCTTTGGTCTGATGAACCAAAAATAGAACTGTTTGGCCATAATGACCATCGTTATGTTTGGAGGAAAAAGGGGGAGGCTTGCAAGCCGAAGAACACCATCCCAACCGTGAAGTATGGGGGTGGCAGCATCATGTTGTGGGGGTGCTTTGCTGCAGGAGGGACTGGTGCACTTTATAAAATAGATGGCATTATGAGGGAGGAAAAGTATGTGGATATATTGAAGCAACATCTCAAGACATCAGTCAGGAAGTTAAAGCTTGGTCACAAATGAGTGTTTCAAATGGACAATGACCCCAAGCATACTTCTAAAGTTGTGACAAAATGGCTTAAGGACTGACCTCAATCCCATAGAAAATCTGTGGGCAGAACTGAAAAAGCGTGTGCGAGCAAGGAGGCCTACAAACCTGACTCAGTTACACCAGCTCTGTCTGGAGGAATGGGACAAAATTCACCCAACTTATTGTGGGAAGCTTGTGGAAGGCTACCCGAAACATTTGACCCAAGTTAAACTATTTAAAGGCAATGCTACCAAATACTAATTGTGTGTGTAAACCTTTGACCCACTGGGAATGTGATGAAAGAAATAAAAGCTGAAATAAATAATTCTCTCTACTATTTTTCTGACATTTCACATTCTTAAAATAAAGTGGTGATTTTTCACTAGGATTAAATGTCAGGAATTGTGAAAAACCGAGTTTAAATGTATTTGGCTAAGGTGTATGTAAACTTCTGAATTCAACTGTAGGTGAACTGTTTCCTGTCAGTGAGATATAACTGTACCCAATTCAATGCTGCCTCCTCAAACCTATAATGCAACAATTTTGTCCAAATTATTTCATGATCCACTAAAGCAAATGCTGCACTAAAACCTGCCATTGAGCCACTGGTCAGTCATGTTAACCAATGCAGTGGTAGTGGAATGTTATTTACGATAAGCATGCACGATGAATGTGTATAAATCTTCTATGGTTGGTTAGTTGGCTCTCTGCCGGCTAGCAATCTTATTGCCGATTCAGTGACGCTAGATAACAGTAAACTGACAGTATTGTCAGCTAAGCTAGCCAGTCTAATAGAGATCAATGTGGGGTGGTTAAATTGTGTATTGTTGTAGTTGGTACATAATCTGATTCCACCAGTATGTGTTTTCCAACCCCGAGGTTTGCACAAGGTGGAGGTAAATTGGAAGAAAACGTTTACAAGCGGACGGCTAGGCTGGTGGAGGTAACTTTGAAAAAGACGTTTACAAGTGGACGGCTAGGCTGGTGGAGGTAACTTTGAAAAAGACGTTTACAAGCGGACGGCTAGGCTGGTGGAGGTAACTTTGAAAAAGACGTTTACAAGTGGACGGCTAGGCTGGTGGAGGTAACTTTGAAAAAGACGTTTACAAGCAGACGGCTAGGCTGGTGGAGGTAACTTTGAAAAAGACGTTTACAAGTGGACTAGGCAGGTGGAGGTAACTTTGAAAAAGACGTTTACAAGTGGACGGCTAGGCTGGTGGAGGTAACTTTGAAAAAGACGTTTACAAGCGGACGGCTAGGCAGGTGGAGGTAACTTTGAAAAAGACGTTTACAAGCAGACGGCTAGGCTGGTGGAGGTAACTTTGAAAAAGACGTTTACAAGTGGACGGCTAGGCAGGTGGAGGTAACTTTGAAAAAGACGTTTACAAGTGGACGGCTAGGCTGGTGGAGGTAACTTTGAAAAAGACGTTTACAAGCGGACGGCTAGGCTGGTGGAGGTAACTTTGAAAAAGACGTTTACAAGTGGACGGCTAGGCTGGTGGAGGTAACTTTGAAAAAGACGTTTACAAGCAGACGGCTAGGCTGGTGGAGGTAACTTTGAAAAAGACGTTTACAAGTGGACGGCTAGGCTGGTGGAGGTAACTTTGAAAAAGACGTTTACAAGTGGACGGCTAGGCTGGTGGAGGTAACTTTGAAAAAGACGTTTACAAGTGGACGGCTAGGCTGGTGGAGGTAACTTTGAAAAAAAAAAAAACGTTTACAAGCGGACGGCTAAACTTGGCATAAACATGAATTGGGTTTATATGTTTATATGGGTTTGTGTTATGGGGTTCCAGATGGTTAGATGTAGCCCGAGGACCACAGAGAACCTTCCAGAACATATCCCAGAACATATCATACATTTAGTCTACTTTTTCTCTGGAGTCCACAAGCTCTGTCAGGTTGGATGGGGAGCGTCGCTGCACAGCTATTTTCAGGTCTCTCCAGAGATGTTGAATCGGGTTCAAGTCCGGGCTCTGGCTGGTCCACTCAAGGAAATTCAGACTTGTCCCGAAGCCACTCCTGCATTGTCTTGGCTGTGTGCTTAGGGTCGTTGTCCTGTTTGAAGGTGAACCTTCGCCCCCAGTCTGAGGTCCTGAGCGTTTAGGAGCAGGTTTTCTTCAAGGATCTCTCTGCACTTTGTGCCATTCATCTTTCCCTTTATCCCGACTAGTCTCCCAGTCTCTGCACTGAAAAACACCTCCGCAGCATGATGCTGCCACCACCATGCTTCACTGTAGGGATGGTGCCAGGTTTCCTCCAGACATGACACTTGACATTCAGGCCAAAGAGTTCAATCTTGATTTCATCAGACCAGGGAATCTTGTTTCTCATGGTCTGAGATTCTTTAGGTGCCTTTTGGCAAATTCCAAGCGGCTTGTCATGTGGCTTTTACTGAGGAGTGGCTTCCGTCTGGCCACTCTACCATTAAGGCCTGATTGGTGGAGTGCTGCAGAGATTTTTGTCCTTCTGGAATGTTCTCCCGTCTCCACAGAGGAACTCTAGAGCTCTGTCAGAGTGACCATTGTGTTCTTGGTCACCTCCCTAACCAATGCCCTTCTTCACCAATTGCTCAGTTTGGCCGGCCAGCCAGCTCTAGGACGAGTCTTGGTGGTTCCAAACTTCTTTCATTTAAGAATGATGGAGGCCACTGTGTTCTTTTGGACCTTCAATGCTGCAGACATTTTTTGTTACTATTCCCCAGATCAGTGCCTTGACACAATCCTGTCTCGGAGCTCTAAGGACAATTCCCTCAACCTCATGGCTTTGTTTTTGCTCTGACATGCACTGTGGGATCTTTTATAGACAGGTGTGTCCCTTTTCTAAATCATGTCCAATCAATTGAATGTACCACAGGTGGACTCCAATCTAGTTGTAGAAACATCTCAAGGATGATCAATGGAAACAGGATGCACCTGAGCTCAATTTCAAGTCTCATAGCGAAGGGCCTGAATACTTATCTAAATAAGGTATTTCTGTTTTGTTTTTTGTTTTTTTTTTGCAAACATTTCTAAAAATATGTTTTCGCTTTGTCATTATGGGATATTGTGTGTAGATTGCTGAGGATTTTTTATTTATTTAATCCATTTTAGAATGAGGCTGTAACGTAACAAAATGTGGAAAAAGTCAAGAGGTCTGAATAGTTTCCAAAGGCACTGTATATCAAATCAACAACTCAAGCACACCATTGTGTTAACGTGGCATGTCTGAGGACTGGCAGCATTAGGTCAGTCTCCTGCATCAACATGGCTTTGTTGACACTCTGATGTTATTATAGCCACGTCCCATGAGAGTCCAGCAGGTCAGCCTGGCTCCATCAACTCACTTAGGATGGAGATGTGTCGTCCACAATTTAGCGACCAGTTAGATCTACTATCTCTATTATATTATGACAGACCAGCTATATCTACTGTCTCTATTATAATATGACAGACCAGCTAGATCTACTATCTCTATTATATTATGACAGACCAGCTATATCTACTGTCTCTATTATATTATGACAGACCAGCAAGATCTACTGTCTCTATTATATTATGACAGACCAGCAAGATCTACTGTCTCTATTGTACTATGACAGACCAGTTAGATCTATTGTCTCTATTATATTATGACAGACCAGCAAGATCTACTGTCTCTATTGTACTATGACAGACCAGCTAGATCTACTGTCTCTATTATATTATGACAGACCAGCTAGATCTACTGGTCTGTCAGGCCGCTGTGTTACTGTCAGGCCGCTGTGTTACTGTCAGGCCGCTGTGCTACTGTCAGGCCGCTGTGTTACAGTCAGGCCGCTGTGTTACAGACAGGCCGCTGTGTTACTGTCAGGCCGCTGTGCTACTGTCAGGCCGCTGTGTTACTGTCAGGCCGCTGTGTTACAGACAGGCCGCTGTGTTACTGTCAGGCCGCTGTGTTACTGTCAGGCCGCTGTGTTACAGTCAGGCCGCTGTGTTACAGCCAGGCCGCTGTGCTACTGTCAGGCCGCTGTGTTACTGTCAGGCCGCTGTGTTACTGTCAGGCCGCTGTGTTACTGTCAGGCCGCTGTGTTACTGTCAGGCCGCTGTGCTACAGACAGGCCGCTGTGTTACAAACAGGCGCTGTTTTACTGTCAGGCCGCTGTGTTACTGTCAGGCCGCTGTGTTACTGTCAGGCCGCTGTGTTACTGTCAGGCCGCTGTGTTACTGTCAGGCCGCTGTGCTACAGACAGGCCGCTGTGTTACAAACAGGCGCTGTTTTACTGTCAGGCCGCTGTGTTACTGTCAGGCTGCTGTGTTACTGTCAGGCCGCTGTGTTACTGTCAGGCTGCTGTGTTACTGTCAGGCCGCTGTGTTACAGTCAGGCCGCTGTGTTACAGTCAGGCCGCTGTGTTACTGTCAGGCCGCTGTGTTACTGTCAGGCCGCTGTGTTACTGTCAGGCCGCTGTGCTACAGACAGGCTGCTGTGCTACAGACAGGCCTATGTCCAGCTGGATGTGTCCAGCTGGATGTTGTGAACTATGTCTAGCTGGGAAAGGATGCTGTGACCTTTGTCCAGCTGGTTAAGGATGTTGTGAACTATGTCTAGCTGGGAAAGCAGTACAGCCCTCCAGGCTGTATCCACCACTATGTCTGGAGACCCAGCCTTGCTCCATGCTCTTTTAGTAAATCCTATACATCCTGGAATCCTTACTGTCCGTTAAGACAAGGCTTCCATTTGGCAGTTTTCTGAAGCAGGGCGCCATGTTTGCTGTGAAAATAAAAGGGATACGTTTATATTTAATAAACATAAAATTATATCCATTTTAAATCACAGTGAGCTGACTGGATTAAATGATATCCATTTTAAAATTACAATGAGCAGACTGGATTAAATGATATCCATTTTAAAATCACAGTGGGCAGACTGGATTAAATTATATCCATTTTAAATCACAGTGAGCAGACTGGATTAAATGATATCCATTTTAAATCACAGTGAGCAGACTGGATTAAATGATGGAACAATAAAATGAAGTGTATAAACTCCAGCTCCCTATGTTGTTACCTCTAGTTACTTACTGAAGCATATATTGACCACAAACCCACACACAATAGTCACACCAACATAAGCAAGTGCAAAGCATATCGCTTGTGCGTTTTCATTCATAATTAACACAATGACCCTAGCCTATTTGTTACCAAGACAGTATTTTCCCTATTAATTTACCCTATAACTATGTCTAGTTCAATTAGGTACATGAATAAAAAATATATAAATTGATAGAGTTACTGTAGTTACACAGTCTGTAAATCTCGTTATCTGTGCTAACATGTTACTGTAGTTTAATACACTGATTTTACCTGTTAGATATTCCCGATCGATGATGATCAATGAAAACAGCATACAACAAAACATCGTAGCGACTTTAGAAAAGAAAGATGACTCGCGAAAATTACATGAGAGGAAATATATTTTTCCATGGCCCTCTTCTGGCGTTTAAAGGTCCCGCCATAGCTCTATCCTCATTCGTCAATTCTGGGTTTCCTCTTGGTTGCACTGGCGTCTCGGATTGGTTGGCGAGTGCAATTCTTGGTGGGAGACGGTGATCTGATTGGTTGTCATAACCAGACATTTCCTCGACTCACGTTTGTTAGGGGCGCGGCGCCTTCGTTTTTAGACAGTTACCTGTATAATGTGGATGCTTCTGAAAACTTCAGACTTGAGGTCTGGTGATAAAAAATGGTTGTTCCCTGACCGGGAATCGAACCCGGGCCGCGGCGGTGAGAGCGCCGAATCCTAACCACTAGACCACCAGGGAAACTGAAAGGTTCTGTAGTTGTAATTGTTTATAACTGTTGATAACTATACTGACTAACAATATATACGCAATATGTAACAATTTCAAAGTTTTTACTGAGTTAAATTTCATAGAAGGAAATCAGTCAATTTAAATGAATTCAATAGGCCCTACCCTAATCTATGGATTACACATGACTGGGCAGTGGCGCAACCATGGCTGGGCCTGGAAGGTCATAGGCCCACCCACTTGGGAGCTAAGCGTGAGAGCCAGGCCCAGCCAATTAAATGGGCATTATTATAGAGTGATTATAGAGTCACTTTAACTCCATGTACATGTACGTATTACCTTAATTACCTAGACTAACCGGTGCCCCGCATATTGACTCTGTAGCGGTACACCCTGTATAAAGCCTCACTACTGTTATTTTACTGCTGCTGTTTAATTATTTGTTACTTTTATTTTCATGTATTTTTTTACTTAATTATTTTTTACTTTAACATATTTTTTTCTTAAAACTGCATTGACCCCCCCCCCCCCCCACCTAAAATAACATAACCAAATCTAACTGCCTGTAGCTCAGGACCTGAAGCAAGTATTCTTGTTACCATTTGAAAGGAAACACTTTAAAGTTTGTTCAAATGTGAAATGAATGTAGAATAATATAACACATTAGATCTGGTAAAAGATAATACAAAGAAAAAAACATGAATCATTTTGTATTTTTTTGTACCGTCATCTTTAAAATGCAAGAGAAGGGCCATAAAATATTATTCCAGCCCAGGCGCAATATAGTCTATGTGCAAAGTTTTAGACTGATCCAATGAACCATTGCATATCTGTTCAAAATGTTGTATCAAGACTGCCCAAATGTGCCTAATTGGTTTATTAACAAATGTTCAAGTTCATAATTGTGCACTCTCCTCAAACAATAGCATGGTATTATTTTACCGTAATAGATACTGTTAATTGGACAGTGCAGTTAGATTGACAAGAATTTAAGCTTTCTGCCCATATCAGATATGTCTATGTCCTGGGAAATGTTCATTAGCCTACGTTAGCTTAACCGTCCCATGGGGGGGACACCAATCCTGTAGACGTTTAATTAAGGGCTTGGAAGTAAGCATTTCACTGTAAGGTGAAGGCCTGTTGTATTTGGCGCATGTGACAAATAACACATTATTTGATTATTGCAGACGGATAGTCTCAGATGATCCCGCAGGTGAGGAAACTGTATGTGGAGGTCCTGGGCTGGCGTGGTTTTACACGTGGTCTGCGGATGTGAGACCGGTAGGACGTACTGACAAATTCTCTAAAACAATGTTGGACGCAGCATACCGTAGAGAAATGAACATTCAATTCTCTTGCAACAGCTCTGTTGGACATTCCCGCAGTCAGCATGCCAATTCCACGCTCCCTCAATTTAAGACATCTGTGGCATTGTACTGTGTGACAAAACTGCAAATGTTAGTGGCCTTTTATTGTCCCCAGCACAAGGTGCACCTGTGTAATAATCGTGCTGTTTCATCAGCCTCTTGATATGTCACACATGTCAAGTGGTTGGATTATCTTGGCAAAGGAGAAATGTTAAATTACAGGGATGGAAATCAATTTGTGCTGACAATTTGAGAGAAATAAGTTGTTTGTGCATGTGAAACATTTCTGGGATATTTTATTTCAGCCCATGAAAACATGGGACCAACACTTTACATATTGTGTTTATAGTTTTGTTCAGTATAGTTTTATATATATATATTAATACTTTCGTCCTAGAGAATGCTGTATTGCTTTGGCAATATAAACATAGGTGTCCCATGCCAATAAAGCCCTTAAATTGAATTGAAAATTGTATTGGATTTGCTGTTCACTTTTTTTTCTCCGGAGACAACTCAGCCAAGCCCACTGTGCGTTACCTAAGATCAAGCCCCTCCTTGTCTCGTCAGCTGTCGTCGCATCGTAGTATAAAAAGTCCTCGCCACCCTTCATTCGGGCAAGACATTTACTGCAGATATATTGTTGGATGTTTTTATTTATTTATTTACCCAAAAAGGTATTTTCAAATGGGCCCCGTCGCCTAGCGTTTCCTCTCCTAAGCCTCGCCGATTGAGTTGGGTGCTGTTAAACGTCAGCACGGCTGGGTAACAAAAAGGTGAGATATGATTGAAAACGGCTGTTTGATGATAAGAGATTAAAACGATGTTAGTTACTATAATGCTAGGAAAAAAAGATGCCCGGTTATGTTTTGGGACCTTTTTGTATACGGAAACGTCACGAAGTCCTCCTGATTTCCAGCCTATTTTTCTTTTCTTCTGTAGCTAATTTGTTTGTTGCTACGCTCAATTTTCATGTTATTGTGTGCCAATACTGCCAGGCAAGATTGTATTTTTTTATATAGGTGTTTCGTCCCTTTTCACCAACGAATGCCAACGACAGATCAAAGGTTTAGCGTAGTTAACGTTAGTCGAGCAAGCTTTGTTTTCTACAGCATACACAGACCAACACATTATGTTTGTTGTTCAAAACCCGTGTTTGTTTGTTTTTCACCCAAATTCCCAAGAATGAGAACCGTTGTCATTGTTAGCAAAACGGCTAGCAAAACAGATACGGCGCCGAGTTATCTAACGTAGTGTATCTAACGTAACGTAACGGAAGCGGTAGTTACAGGGTGGTTAGAGCGTTGGGACTAGTAACCGGAAGGTTGCAAGTTCAAATCCCCGAGCTGACCAGGTACAATTCTGTCCGTTCTGCCCCTGAACAGGCAGTTAACCCACTGTTCCAAGGCCGTCATTGAAAATAAGAATTTGTTCTTAACTGACTTGTCTAGTAAAATAAAGGTGAAATATTTTTATTTTTTAAGTGTCGTAACGTAGTGTATCGCAGCGAATGACTGCTGTTTTAAAACATGGGATTGCTGTAGGTCGACTGGCCCTGCATTCCCTGGGTTAAGCAACCCCGGATGTGAGGGATGCGTTTTTCATATGGGAAACAATTAAAGTAGTGTATTATGTGTTCGGTAGTAACGTTATTGGATGCCTAAAAGTCACAGACCTGATATCTGGCAACCACTAACATTTTGAGGCAGCATTGCCATTGATGATTGCGTAAATATATTTTAAGTCAGTTAAGAACAAATTCTTATTTTACAATGATGGCTTAAGTGTGAGAAGTAACCGTTTACTATTTGACTTATTACTTACTGTTTGTACTTAGCCACCCATGTATTCTGAGGCGCAATATCGTTACAAAAACGTGTGCAGTAATGTCTTATGGCGCTATTTCAGTACTTGAATTGTATATATTTGAATGTAATGTTTTTCAGTTGTAATGCACACGTTGAATGACTGTATTAATACATTCAACTTGTAGTTAATTACTTAAAATTGACTGAATATTCCGTTCTGCTAAGTCATAATTAAACGCAATTCATATATTCAGTTTCAATATGGTAGATGTTGCATTTGTTTCACGTTTACAAACCATTTTAAGTTAATCAATGTTTCATATATTAACCTTCTCCGACGCATTCTGGTTTTGAGTTTGAATTTAAACTGAGACATCCTTACACTTTGCCTGCCAGGAAAGTTAAGAGAACAGAGAATCAAACGCTTTGACTATAACCTGTTATGACCCCATTCTTGGAAGTTAAAACTCTGCAACATGGACGTGTTTTCTGTTCCCATCTATTGTGCTCATAGGCGCCTTAGAAGGGAGTGTCCCGCACAAAAAAAAAAAATAAATAGTTGAAAGCCCTTCTGAGAATAAAGTTATCACTCCCTATTTTAATGTTGCTCATGTGACTAACTAGGTTCAAACCAGGTCTTCGGCATGTCACGACTGTTAGCACACTTGGCTAAAGCCCATAGGGCTGCGTTCAGGAAGCTGTCAAGTCTTAGTCCCCAGCAAGGTTACTC
Source organism: Oncorhynchus masou masou (assembly GCF_036934945.1). Lineage (NCBI taxonomy): Eukaryota > Metazoa > Chordata > Actinopteri > Salmoniformes > Salmonidae > Oncorhynchus > Oncorhynchus masou. The sequence goes on along the minus strand of NC_088229.1, from coordinate 7,093,178 downwards.
ATCAAGGGAGTGGTTCAACAAAGCTGCGTCTCACCTCCTACACAGATCACAGTACCTCTATAACTGACTGTTTGAAAGCAGGTGAGCTGCACAACACTGTGTGGCACACAGGAGGGGTCTGTGCACCCCACTTAATGAGTGGCAACGGGGTGGGGGGGTTGTGATTACCAGACTGACTACCGCATATAGCAAACATTCATGTAAGCTAGCGAGGCTAAGACGTGTGTGTGTGTGTTTGACTGATGGGGTTCTAACTCAGGTCTCCTGTGTACCAGACAACTTTTCAGGGCTCCGGTAAGTTATTTATCATATGGGTGTGGTCACCGACCTCCTTGAAAAGACTCAAATAATAATAATAATGTAAAATGATGGTATTCAAATACAACTTATGTTGGCACAGAAATTGTTCGATAGTCTTATATGTACCAATGTGTCTGACTCAAACGTCCTTCCTTCCAGGGTTTCTAACGCATGATTCAACAAGTTCGTGAGAATGGCAGCGATCAACGCAGGCGGCTCTCTTGTGGCAACCCATGACTACCACCGACGTGAGTAGCTCTTGGGCGTGGATCTTATCTTTACAGACTTATAGCCCTCAGGCCCTAAATCAATCAAGCTCTGTGATTTAAAAAAAAAAAAAAATCCTTTGTCTTCAGAAAGAGATTTTATAAGTTATGATGTTTCATTTCCGCCCTCGACAGTAGTGTGTTCTCAAGCCCTCTCATATCCCCTGAACTTAGCACAAACAGTTCTGGGACTGTTTGTGCTATCTTGCCAACCGTGATGTCACTGTTACACCAAACATGACAAGGAGTTGATAAGTCCGCACAAACAGATATGTGTAACTCATGCTAGTTGTCTCGTCAGGATTTCCCAAACTCCGCCCCCCCCCCCCCTCCCCTCGGTGCACATTTTTATTTTCTGCCCTGTGACTACAGCTGATTCAGATAATCAAAGCTGGATGAGTTGGTAATCTGGGGCAAATTCCAAAACGTGGCCCCAGGAACGAGTTTGAGGAAATCCTGCCTTATGTGATGGACAGGACTGGTTCCTCTTGTATTAGGTGGTGTGTGGGGGGGGGGGGGGGCTTGTTTTGCCTTGTCTAACCCTAGACTATGACAGAGTGGTTTCTCTTGTATTAGGTGGCGGGGGGCTTGTTTTGCCCTGTCTAACCCTAGACTATGACAGTGGTTTCTCTTGTATTAGGTGGGGGGGGGCTTGTTTTGCCCTGTCTAACCCTAGACTATGACAGAGTGGTTTCTCTTGTATTAGGTGGGGGGGTGCTTGTTTTGCCCTGTCTAACCCTAGACTATGACAGAGTGGTTTCTCTTGTATTAGGGGGGGGGGGGGGGGCTTGTTTTGCCCTGTCTAACCCTAGACTATGACAGTGGTTTCTCTTGTATTAGGTGGTGGGGGGGGGGGGGCTTGTTTTGCCCTGTCTAACCCTAGACTATGACAGTGGATTCTCTTGTATTAGGTGGGGGGGGGGGGGGCTTGTTTTGCCCTGTCTAACCCTAGACTATGACAGTGGTGTCTCTTGTATTAGGGGGGCTTGTCTAACCCTAGACTATGGCTTTGTATTAGGTGGGGGGGGCTTGTCTAACCCTAGACTATGACAGTGGTTTCTCTTGTATTAGGTGGGGGGGCTTGTTTTGCCCTGTCTAACCCTAGACTATGACAGTGGTGTCTCTTGTATTAGGTGGCGGGGGGGGCCTTGTCTAACCCTAGACTATGACAGTGGTTTCTCTTGTATTAGGTGGTGGGGGCTTGTTTTGCCCTGTCTAACCCTAGACTATGACAGTGGTTTCTCTTGTATTAGGTGTGGGGGGGGCTTGTTTTGCCCTGTCTAACCCTAGACTATGACAGTGGTTTCTGTGTATTAGGTGGGGGGGGGGGGGCTTGTTTTGCCCTGTCTAACCCTAGACTATGACAGTGGTTTTCTGTGTATTAGGTGGGGGGGGCTTGTTTTGCCCTGTCTAACCCTAGACTATGACAGTGGTTTCTCTTGTATTAGGTGGGGGGGGCTTGTTTTGCCCTGTCTAACCCTAGACTATGACAGTGGTGTCTCTTGTATTAGGTGGTGTGGGGGGGGGGGGCTTGTTTTGCCCTGTCTAACCCTAGACTATGACAGTGGTTTCGCTTGTATTAGGTGGGGGGGCTTGTTTTGCCCTGTATAACCCTAGACTATGACAGAGTGGTTTCTCTTGTAGGTGGGGGGGCGGGGGGGGCTTGTTTTGCCCTGTCTAACCCTAGACTATGACAGAGTGGATTCTCTTGTATTAGGTGGTTGGGGGCTTGTTTTGCCCTGTCTAACCCTAGACTATGACAGAGTGGATTCTCTTGTATTAGGTGAGGGGGGGCTTGTTTTGCCCTGTCTAACCCTAGACGGTTTACTTTACAGCTCACCTGCAAGGTGGCACAAGCAACAATTTATTATAATGACAGTGGTTTCTCTTGTATTAGGGGGCTTGTTTTGCCCTGTCTAACCCTAGACTATGACAGTGGTTTCTCTTGTATTGGGGGGTGGGGGGGGCTTGTTTTGCCCTGTCTATGACAGAGTGGATTCTCTTGTATTAGGTAAGCTGGGGGGCTTGTCTTGCCCTGTCTAACCCTAGACTATGACAGAGTGGATTCTCTTGAGGCAACAGTATGCAGTTGTTGGGATCTTACCTCTTTGGTCATGAATTACCTGGTCATGAATGGGTTGCAATTCTATTGTCCTATCCTGATACGGTGATGAGATTATGGATGGATTCTGTGATTTAATGTCCCGGGAAAGAGCTTGTGAGGGTGTATTTTGTTAGCGTTGTCCTCTCGTCTAACCTTCACATTACTAATGTGTTGGTTTTTTTCCAGGGCGCATCGGCTCCACCTCCAGCAGCAGCTCCTGTGGCAGTTCAGAGTACAGCGGGGAAATCATTCCACATCATCCAGGTACACAATCAAGTGCAAAATGTCAAATTGTACCAAAAAATAGTTTTGATCAAGGATATACGGTTTACTTTACAGCTCACCTGCAAGGTGGCACCAAGCAACAATTTATTAACAATGACCGACTGGTGTTTTGTTGTGTCAAAATGGCTTGACAGTTATAATTGACTTATGAAGCTTGTGTTTAGGAATTTGTTCAAATGATTAGTGGTGAGGACTCAACCTAAGCTTCTTACCCCGTGTTGCTTGTTTTAAGCTGGGTTTTCTGTACAGCGCTTTGTGACATCAGCTGATGTAAGAAGGGGCTTTATAAATCAATTTGATTGATAAACGCATCTCAACTCCCGACAGTGACGAGCACATTGTTCTCTTGTTTAAATGTTTGCTGTTGCTTTAAATGTGTTTTGTGGGCACTCTTACGTTCCGTCTTACGCTAGCAATTATTGTTAAGGTTATCATCTTCCCTACACGTTTGCTGCATCCGCTTAGGCATTTCTGTTTCGTGAGATGTTCATTTAGCCTACTGTTTTCTTACCCTCTGAATGGGCGCGACGGTTATTGTGCACATGAACGTTCACAAGACTCTTGAGGTCGAACAGTCCCCATTGAACAGTAATTGGTGTCTTGTGTACAGTTGGCTATGTGATTTACAGCCTATGATTATGAAGTCAAACGCACATTTCCATGGGTTAATGGTCTGGAGAAATCACAGCGCAAGGTAGTCACCCAGCCGCGTGTGTGTAGGTAGGCAATGATTGTTCTCTTACAACCACAAACTGCAACAGTTAATGGTTTGTCACCTACAGTGGAGCCTAGCCCTTAAACCTGGTGATGCGCGGTGACATAAGGTTGCCTTGCTATGAGTGGACTCAGACGACGCGTCGGCTCAGCTAGGGTGAACACGTGTCCCAGGTTGTGTGGGGACAGTCCTAACACCACTGAAGCTACGCGTGATGTTTGTTAAACGTAGGCCTAATCGCCCAATCATGTCGTAGTGGGAGAGAAACAGGCTGACCAGAGATGGGGAGAAATTTCTCAAATCCTTTCGGGCTGAACTTGGAGTAGAGTTGGGGCTAATTACTTACAGAATGTGTGCTTCCGATGAAGAGCTACAAATATTAGGCTGGAAGGTAATTTCTTAACTTGTGAGACTCTCGTTGCTCATTAGAAGTGATGTTAGATTTGATACTGGAGCTAAGCATTTTACTTTATATCGGTGGGCTGATGCCTGTTTCACTTTATCAGAAGCACGTGACCAATGCTGTCGGACTTTTTCTTTCTTTAAACAAACACCTGTTTGGTAGAAGACAGAAGCTGTGCACTCGCTACTGGGGGTGGGGACGTCATCTATAATTTAGCTGCTCTAAATTATTTTGCCCAACAGGTGTCACTAGTGTACACTGATCAAAGCCTCGTGCAATGAACCTATTTTCAACAATTGGCTGATAGTTCGAGATACTGAAAAAGGGGATGGCAAAACGTCTTACATTTGTTTGTGGTCTCAGGGAATGTATCCTCGGCCAAATATTCAGACTTTCATAACGGCCATACATGTGGTCTCTCATTTCAATTAGTGCTGCCGTTGGGTTCGGCGGAGCATCTCTTGACAGCTTCTCAGTGGCGCTTGTTTAGTAATGTTGGCTGAAAGCTGAATCTTTTAAAAAAATCTTTTTTTTTTATGATTTAGTATTCTATATAACACAACCAACTATAATAGCATGTTACTGTTACACCAAAAAACACATTTGTCATTTTTAAAGGATGGTTTGCTGAAATAGTCCCCCAAAATATGATCAAAACTCAACAGTGCCCAGCACTAGGCAGAATGCTGTGAGTTGAGTCAAAATACACAAAGGCTATATAGTTTAATAACCGGCTCACAAAATAAAGTAATTCAAGAACTAAATGCATATTCCCACGAAACCGCTCAAATGATTGGCATGCAGACAGTCTGGTCATTTCACTGGTAAAATATGAATCATCATCATTGACGATGCAATGGCCTATTTTTGAAATTGGGTATGCCTAACTTGGTGTTTGAGGGTATTACAAATGTAAAGTGTTCTTGAGTGAGACAATGTGTGGGCATAGGCAGACATTGCAATTTGAAGGATAAATTCTACAATATTTGATGGGGGCAGCTTTTGTATGTATGTAATATTGTCCTGCAAAATCATCCCGTTGAAGCACATTTGCATGTTTTTAAATGTGGTCACCCGAGCTCAGTCAGTTGACTTGTGATCTATTAGCTAAAGTGATGAACTGCAATTGTTTTTAATGTGACGTGGCATTTTGAGCAATGACCTGTTGAAACCTGGGAACAATTTACTGCACATTCAGTCATTACTCCAGAATTCCTGTTCTGTGCAGTAAACTGTCTGACGCGAGACCTTTTTTTGTAGTGTTTTGACTTTGTCCTAATCTGTTCCGAGGTCTGCCAAAACAAGACTCGGGACATTGGTGGTCCAGCTTCTTCTTTGGGAAGCAGAACCAGCCAGGAATGACCACTCTGACGGAGGAGGCCCAGCAGAAGTAAGTAGACTCGGGGAGAAGTGTGGTGTTTGAACTGGCTGTCATGGGGAGAAACAGGCTGACCAGCAACTGGCTGTCATGGGGAGAAACAGGCTGGCCAGCAACTGGCTGTCATAGTGGGAGAAACAGGCTGACCAGCAACTGGCTGTCATGGAGAGAAACAGGCTGACCAGCAACTGGCTGTCATGGAGAGAAACAGGCTGACCAGCAACTGGCTGTCATGGAGAGAAACAGGCTGACCAGCAACTGGCTGTCAGGGGAGAAACAGGCTGACCAGCAACTGGCTGTCATGGAGAGAAACAGGCTGACCAGCAACTGGCTGTCATAGTGGGAGAAACAGGCTGACCAGCAACTGGCTGTCATAGTGGGAGAAACAGGCTGACCAGCAACTGGCTGTCATAGTGGGAGAGAAACAGGCTGACCAGCAACTGGCTGTCATAGTGGGAGAAACAGGCTGACCAGCAACTGGCTGTCATAGTGGGAGACACAGGCTGACCAGCAACTGGCTGTCGTAGTGGGAGAAACAGGCTGACCAGCAACTGGCTGTCGTAGTGGGAGAAACAGGCTGACCAGCAACTGGCTGTCATAGTGGGAGAAACAGGCTGACCAGCAACTGGCTGTCATGGGGAGAAACAGGCTGGCCAGCAACTGGCTGTCATGGGGAGAAACAGGCTGGCCAGCAACTGGCTGTCATGGGGAGAAACAGGCTGGCCAGAAACTGGCTGTCATGGGGAGAAACAGGCTGACCAGCAACTGGTTGTCGTAGTGGGAGAAACAGGCTGACCAGCAACTGGTTGTCGTAGTGGGAGAGAAACAGGCTGACCAGCAACTGGCTGTCGTAGTGGGAGAGAAACAGGCTGACCAGCAACTGGCTGTCGTAGTGGGAGAGAAACAGGTTGACCAGCAACTGGCTGTCATAGTGGGAGAAACAGGCTGACCAGCAACTGGCTGTCATAGTGGGAGAAACAGGCTGACCAGCAACTGGCTGTCATAGTGGGAGAAACAGGCTGACCAGCAACTGGCTGTCATAGTGGGAGAAACAGGCTGACCAGCAACTGGCTGTCATAGTGGGAGAAACAGGCTGACCAGCAACTGGCTGTCATAGTGGGAGAAACAGGTTGACCAGCAACTGGCTGTCGTAGTGGGAGAGAAACAGGCTGACCAGCAACTGGCTGTCGTAGTGGGAGAAACAGGCTGACCAGCAACTGGCTGTCATAGTGGGAGAAACAGGCTGACCAGCAACTGGCTGTCATGGGGAGAAACAGGTTGACCAGCAACTGGCTGTCATGGGGAGAAACATGCTGACCAGCAACTGGCTGTCAGGGGAGAAACAGGCTGACCAGCAACTGGCTGTCGTAGTGGGAGAGAAACAGGCTGACCAGCAACTGGCTGTCATGGGGAGAAACAGGCTGACCAGCAACTGGCTGTCGTAGTGGGAGAGAAACAGGCTGACCAGCAACTGGCTGTCATGGAGAGAAACAGGCTGACCTTCAACTGGCTGTCATGGGGAGAAACAGGCTGACCAGCAACTGGCTGTCATGGAGAGAAACAGGCTGACCAGCAACTGGCTGTCGTAGTGGGAGAGAAACAGGTTGACCAGCAACTGGCTGTCGTAGTGGGAGAGAAACAGGCTGACCAGCAACTGGCTGTCATGGAGAGAAACAGGCTGACCATCAACTGGCTGTCATGGGGAGAAACAGGCTGACCATCAACTGGCTGTCATGGGGAGAAACAGGCTGACCAGCAACTGGCTGTCATGGAGAGAAACAGGCTGACCAGCAACTGGCTGTCGTAGTGGGAGAGAAACAGGTTGACCAGCAACTGGCTGTCGTAGTGGGAGAGAAACAGGCTGACCAGCAACTGGCTGTCGTAGTGGGAGAGAAACAGGCTGACCAGCAACTGGCTGTCATGGGGAGAAACAGGCTGACCAGCAACTGGCTGTCATGGGGAGAAACAGGCTGACCAGCAACTGGCTGTCGTAGTGGGAGAGAAACAGGCTGACCAGCAACTGGCTGTCATGGGGAGAAACAGGCTGACCAGCAACTGGTTGTCATGGAGAGAAACAGGCTACCCGACTTCACTCTAGAAGCAGTAAGGATACGGTCTGTCACCTCCATTTGACAATCCCACAGAACCAGTTTTTTTTTTATAAAGTGTTGCAAAACTTTTTTCAACGGTCGTACAGGGTGAACTCTCTGTAGCCTTATTAGGGCGTTGTCTTGCTTCCTGTATACTACCTCCCGACAACAGACGTGCATTTCTGGCACAGAGTAAGAAGTAATCATGGCATTTTTAATTTTTGTAACACGAAGCAAGTTGCACCCTGTTGAATACAACCCTGGATCTTTCTCTCTCAACCTCCCCTTCTCTTTTCCAGGACGGCGGCCATGACTCTGACCAACGGCCAGGTGACCTGCGTTGCCAGGGAGATGGTGATGAAGAGGCAGGTCAGCGACGTCGAGAGGTCCGAGTCGGCGAGTCCACCCCCTCCGGGAGGCTGCTTCCCCCCCCCTAAACCCTTTTAATTCTGTTCCATCCTCCACACTACATAGAAAGTATGAAGCAATGGATCAGGCATACAATATAGTATGCTAGCGTAGGTATTGGAACAGACCCCCCCTTTTAACCCTACACTATGGCTGCATCCCAAATAGCATTCTGTGCACTACTATTGACCGAAGCCCATTTGGTTTATGGTCAAAAGTAATTCATTATATCTGGTGCTGTTTAGGCTGTAACAACGTTCCCAACATCCACATTAGCAAACTACGGTAGAATGAATGTCAGTCACTCTGCTACTCGCTAAGTGTTATGGGTATTGGAACAATTATTTGTTTGTCTTAGTAAGACAGGCTGCCAATTTAACTTTTTTTGTATCTTTTTTTTTTTTTTTTTTTTTTCTATGACTAAAAATAAAATGAGAAACTATATTTTTTTTTGTACTTGGTGCACACACACACAACTTCTGTTATCTTGTCCATTTGGTCATACTGTGACTTCCAGATGTCCAGTACAGGTGGGCAAGCAGCCTGTTACTGTCAATGGAATTTATCGCTTTTGAAATACTGGAAAACGGTCTGCGTATGACGAACACAGCGTCAATTTTAACATGGCACTCAATGGCCTAGTCTTTCCTGCTGAGATACCGACCGGGCCGTGACTATGCAGTCTGCTACCGACCGGGCCGTGACTATGCAGTCTGCTACCGACCGGGCCGTGACTATGCAGTCTGCTACCGACCGGGCCGTGGCTGTGCAGTCTGCTACCGACCGGGCCGTGACTGTGCAGTCTGCTACCGACCGGGCCGTGACTATGCAGTCTGCTACCGACCGGGCCGTGACTATGCAGTCTGCTACCGACCGGGCCGTGACTATGCAGTCTGCTACCGACCGGGCCGTGACTATGCAGTCTGCTACCGACCGGGCCGTGGCTATGCATGCAGTCTGCTACCGACCGGGCCGTCGCTATGCATGCAGTCCACTACCTTTATGTGACCGTTGTGGCTCTGAAATACTAAAAAATTTGACCTTCTGCTAAGTAGAGAATAAACACACAAAATGGTGCCTCGCCGTCCATTCCTGCCATGCTGCGGCCTTTTTGGACGTTCCCTTAAGTATCCTGACGTCCTTGGACCGTACAGCCAATCGCTGTGTCAGATTTTACCACCAATGACAATTGTACCTTGTGAGGTGACAGCGTAGAGCCAGCACAGCAGATTTGTAACGGCCAGTTATCTTGCGTTAGCAAAGTGCATGAATCATCCACCTGAGGATTGGTCATTTTTTTCAGCTGTCTATTTCCTGTGTTTTGAGGGGTGCAAAATCCACTTGTCATTATGCATGCCACTAAACAATACATTAATTGCACTATAACGGTTCCCACAAACTGTTAGAGCCTACATAAAGCTGTCCCAGCAGCAAGGGTTTCCTTTCAGCTTCGTGGCGTGAATCCTCATCTGGCTATCAGCTGAGCCTTGTCTGGCAGCGACACAGTTTATTCAGCCTCGTTTACTGCCTTATTTAAAATGAAAATAAATAAAGCTAATATGTCAGACTTACTTAAACAAATGTGGTTTCTAACAATTTAAGCTGTACATGTAACAGTTTCGCTTCCGTCCCTACCTGGGCTCGAACCAGGGACCCTCTGCACACATCGACAACAGCCACCCTAGAAGCATCACTCCACAAAAGCTACGGCCCTTGCAGAGCAAAGGGGGAACAACTACTTCAAGGTCTCAGAGCGAGTGACGTTACCCGAATGAAACGCAATTAGCGCGCACCACCGCTAACTAGCTAGCCATTTCACACCAGTTACATGCATACTCTGGCATAAGGGAACAATGATGAAATCTGTCATTTTTATTACGACAATGAGCGAGCTAAGATGGATGTCGTCATGACTATCTGTTCAGCCCTTTTGAAATGTACAGTGACCGAATTCAGAACATGGGCCATTCTTAGTGTTCTCCCTGTACACCAAGTCAGAACCATAGGATACATTTTAAGGGAGAATTTAAGGAGACCAATGAAAGCTCTTACAAGAGTCAATGATTACATTTCTCTAAACAGGCTGTAGTCTAAATGTGCACCACCAAATCAAAACAGTAGGCTAAGTTATGAAGGAGAAAGGGACCAAATTATTAGAGGCACATGGGCAACTACACAACATACACATATTACTTAGCTACAGTATACATACAGTTGAAGTCAGAAGTTTACATACACCTTCGCCAAATACATTTAAACTCAGTTTTTCACAATTCCTGACATTTAATCAGAGTAAAAATTCCCTGTCTTCGGTCAGTTAGGACCACCACTTTATTTTAAGAATGTGAAATGTCAGAATAATAGTAGAGAATGATTTATTTCAGCTGTCATTTATCACATTCCCAGTGGGTCAGAAGTTTACATACACTCAATTAGTATTTGGTAGCATTGCCTTTAAGTTGTTTCACTTGGGTCAAATGTTACGGGTAGCCTTCCACAATAAGTTGGGTGAATTTTGGCCCATTCCTCCTGACAGAGCTGGTGTAACTGAGTCAGGTGTGTAGGCCTCCTTCCTTGCACACACTTTTTCAGTTCTGCCCACAGATTTTCTATAGGATTGAGGTCAGGGTGTTGTGATGGCCACTCCAATACCTTGACTTTGTTGTCCTTAAGCCATTTTGCCACAACTTTAGAAGTATGCTTGGGGTCATTGTCCATTTGGAGGACCCATTTGTGACCAAGCTTTAACTTCCTGACTGATGTCTTGAGTTGTTGCTTCAATATATCCACATAATTCTCCTACCTCATGATGGCATCTGTTTTGTGAAGTGCACCAGTCCCTCCTGCAGCAAAGCACCCCCACAACATGATGCTGCCACCCCTGTGCTTCATGGTTGGGATGATGTTCTTCGGCTTGCAAGCCTCCCCCTTTTCCCTCCAAACATAACGATGGTCATTATGACCAAACAGTTCTATTTTTGTTTCATGTCAGAGGACATTTCTCCAAAAAGTACGATATTTGTCCCCATGTGCCGTTGCAAACCGTAGTCTGGCTTTTGTATGGCGGTTTTGGAGCAGTGCCTTCTTCCTTGCTGAGCGGCCTTTCAGGTTATGTCGATATGGGACTTATTTTACTGTGGATATAGATACTTTTGTACCTGTTTCCTCCTGCATCTTCACAAGGTCCTTTGCTGTTGTTCTGGGATTGATTTGCACTTTTCGTACCAAAGTACTTTCATCTTGAGGAGACAGAACGCGTCTCCTTCCTGAGCGGTATGACGGCTGCGTGGTCCTATGGTGTTTATACTTGCATACTATTGTTTGTACAGATGAACGTGGTACCTTCAGGCATTTGGAAATTGTTCCCAAAGATGAACCAGACTTGTGGAGGTATACAATGTTTTTCTGAGGTTTTGGCTGATTTTTTTTTTGATTTTCCCATGATGTCAAGCAAAGAGGCACTGAGTTTGAAGGTAGGCCTTGAAATACATTACAGCTACACCTCTAATTGACTCAAATGATGTCAATTAGCCTATCAGGAGCTTCTAAAGCCATGACAATTTTCTGGAATTTTCCAAGCTGTTTAAAGGCACAGTCAACTTTGTGTATGTAAACTTCTGGCCCACTGGAATTGTGATGCAGTGAATTATAAGTGAAATAATCTGTCTGTAAACGATAGTTGGAAAAATGACTTGTGTCATGCACCAAGTAGATGTCCTAACCGACTTGCCAAAAATATAGTTTGTAAACAAGAAATTTGTGGAGAAAAACAAGTTTTCATGACTTCAACCTAAGTGTATCTGCAAACTTCCGACTTCAACTGTATATAGATTCCATAGTGTGTGTGTGTGTGTATGTATGTATGTATGTATGTATTTATTTTGCTCAAAAAAAATAAAGGGAACACTTAAACAACACAATGTAGCTCCAAGTCAATCACACTTCTGTGAAATCAAACTGTCCACTTAGGAAGCAACACTGATTGACAATACATTTCACATGCTGTTGTGCAATTGGAATAGACAACAGGTGGAAATTATAGGCAATTAGCAAGACACCCCCAATAAAGGAGTGGTTCTGCAGGTCATAACCACAGACCACTTCTCAGTTCCTATGCTTCCTGGCTGATGTTTTGGTCACTTTTGAATGCTGGCGGTGCTTTCACACTAGTGGTAGCATGAGACGGAGTCTACAACCCACACAAGTGGGTCAGGTAGTGCAGCTCATCCAGGATGGAACATCAATGCGAGCTGTGGCAAGAAGGTTTGTTGTGTCTGTCAGCGTAGTGTCCAGAGCATGGAGGCGCTACCAGGAGACAGGCCAGTACATCAGGAGACGTGAAGGAGGCCGTAGGAGGGCAACAACCCAGCAGCAGGACCGATACCTCCGCCTTTGTGCAAGGAGGAGCAGGAGGAGCACTGCCAGAGCCCTGCAAAATGACCTCCAGCAGGCCACAAATGTGCATGTGTCTGCTCAAACGGTCAGAAACAGACTCCATGAGGGTGGTATGAGGGCCCAATGTCCACAGGTGGGGGTTGTGCTTATAGCCCAACACCGTGCAGGACGTTTGGAACTTGCCAGAGAACACCAAGATTGGCAAATTCGCTGCTGGCGCCCTGTGCTCTTCACAGATGAAAGCAGGTTCACACTGAGCACATGTGACAGATCAGTGTATTCTAGATCAGTGTATTCTAGAACCTGTTGGTTATAGATCAGTGTATTCTAGGGCCTGTTGGTTATAGATCAGTGTATTCTAGGGCCTGTTGGTTATAGATCAGTGTATTCTAGGGCCTGTTGGTTATAGATCAGTGTATTCTAGAGCCTGTTGGTTATAGATCAGTTTACTCTAGAGCCTGTTGGTTATTATAGTTCAGTGTATTCTAGAGACTGTTGGTTATAGATTAGTGTACTCTGGAGCCATGTCTCTACTGCCTGTCTCTAGCTCTGCACCCAGAAACAGGTCTCTGTTAACAGGTGTTTAAGGATCTGCATTGTAGAAGGATATCTTATTCAACTAGCATGCTGCACCGAAAGCAAATACCACCAACCTTTGGGTGTGTTGCGAGAAACAAATCTGAATCAATCTCAACAGATTCCTGCTGTAGGGAATTGGTCAATTGGATCTGCGATCAGATCTTATTTGAGTCACGTCAATAGGTTATTGCTATAGAATGTTGGACGATCTGATCTGTTATTCAACTCGTGTGAAAGAATGTTCCCATATTGCTTCTTGGCAACCAGCCAGTATCAGGAGAAAATGCAACATCTTGTTCCTTCAGTTGGGCTGCGGAGAGGACAGGCTGTGGCCAGGTGGGGAGGAGGACAGGCTGTGGCCAGGTGGGGAGGAGGACAGGCTGTGGCCAGGTGGGGAGGAGGACAGGCTGTGGCCAGGTGGGGAGGAGGACAGGCTGTGGCCAGGTGGAGTGGAGGACAGGCTGTGGGGAGGAGGACAGGCTGTGGCCAGGTGGAGAGGAGGACAGGCTGTGGCCAGGTGGAGAGGAGGACAGGCTGTGGCCAGGTGGAGAGGAGGACAGGCTGTGGCCAGGTGGAGATCAGGACAGGCTGTGGCCAGGTGGAGAGGAGGACAGGCTGTGGCCAGGTGGAGAGGAGGACAGGCTGTGGCCAGGTGGAGAGGAGGACAGGCTGTGGCCAGGTGGAGAGGAGGACAGGCTGTGGCCAGGTGGAGAGGAGGACAGGCTGTGGCCAGGTGGAGAGGAAGACAGGCTGTGGCCAGGTGGAGAGGAGGACAGGCTGTGGCCAGGTGTAGAGGAGGACAGGCTGTGGCCAGGAGGAGATGAGTACAGGATGTGGCCCAGTTATGAAAAGAAGGGAGGAGGAAATTCAAAAGGAAAGAGGGGTGGAGGGAGGAGAGGGTTGAAGAGAGGAGGGAGGGAGGGAGAGGGGTTGGGGGGAGAGAGGGAGTGAGGAAGGGAGAGGGTTGGAGAGTGGAGGAGAGTGAGGGAGAGAGAGGGGTTCCTGCAGGAAAATAAGAATGTGTTCTTAACTGACTTGCCTAGTTAAATAAAGGTAAAATAAATACAAAAAAAGAGGGGAGTAGGCGGAGGGGGTGTAAATGGGCTGTGTGTGATGGTATTGAATAAGAGTCCATTTTAGAGAGCGCTCACAGAAATGTCTTCTCTTTCTGCCTCCTAAAACAGGAGTCAGGGTAGAGACCAGGGCAATATAGAAGACATGTTCAACACTGACTGGCTTGATCAAGTCCATATTTCTGTGCTGAGAGGACAGAACAGAGAGGAAGATGTCTTTCTCCCTCGTCTTCCTCTGTGTTTCAACCTGCTGATTGGTGACGGTGTGTCTCTACTTGACAGCTCTGTAGGCCGGGCTGGGGCCCTTGACGGGGGACGTACGGGGTGTGGAGCTCCCCAAAACCACACTGACCCGCCATCCTCTCGATATCCCCCCTGCTCCTGGGAATCCTGGAGATATGAAGGGGTGGGGAGGAAGGTTAAAGAAGGTTGCATTATATAGGTATACCCGCAGGCTCTAAAGTAAAGCGTTACCACAGGTTGCATTAGATCTGACTGATGTCAGTGCTTGAAGTGGAATGTTAATTAGGGATAGGCGTCCTGTCAACGGGACAGTTGTAAATCATGTAGCGCCATTTGTCAAGATCGAAGATTTTTAGAAAAACAACAAATGTCGGTACATATAGTGTCTTATATCGGCTGAAAGCTTAAATTAATGTTAATCTAACCGCGCTGTCCAATTTACAGTAGCTATTAATGTGACAAAATGCCATGCTATTGTTTGAGGAGAGCTCCTAACAACAACAACTTTTTTTCATCGTGACAGGTTTTATACATTCACCTCTATCGCTGAAATGTGTACTTACATTCTGACATCTTGCTCTGATTTATCATCCCAAGGGTCCCAGAGATAACATGAAGGGTCGTTTTGTTATAGAAAATCCTTTTTCATATCCTAAAAAGGTCCACATAGCACGATTGATCGATTTTGTATTTCCATTCGTTCAATTTGTAAAGAAAGAAACCCTAAACGTTGTTTCAAACGGTCAAATCACCTTTGTATTTATTCCTCAGAGATCCTAGAAGGTAACCAGACTTCACTCTATCATTAGGGGTGTAGTATATCCTATAGGACACCATATCAGAGATCCTAGAAGGTAACCAGACTTCACTCTATCATTAGGGGTGTAGTATGTCCTATAGGACACCATATCAGAGATCCTAAAACGTAACCAGACTTCACTACATCATTAGGGGTGTAATATATCCTATAGGACACCATATCAGAGATCCTAGAAGGTAACCAGACTTCACTCTATCATTAGGGGTGTAGTATGTCCTATAGGACACCATATCAGAGATCCTAGAACGTAACCAGACTTCAATATATAATTAGGGGTGTAGTATATCCTATAGGACACCATATCAGAGATCCTAGAACGTAACCAGACTTCAATATATAATTAGGGGTGTAGTATATCCTATAGGACACCATATCAGAGATCCTAGAACGTAACCAGACTTCACTACATCATTAGGGATGTAGTATATCCTATAGGACACCAAATTTGGTCAGAGAGCGGCACCTTCATTGCGCGCCGACGACACGGGCGGTTTTCACTTGATTGACCGTAACTTTGTCAAATAAGCACCAATCGGGGTCAAATGAAGCTAGCTAGATAGCCAATGAGCTGGGCTCCATGGCAATTTTGCTTCTCACCTTGTGTGCAACAAGCCTTTAACTTTTGGACAGAAATTGTGAGAATATGGCGGTGCGTATTGCGCACTTCTGTGAGTTATGAAGTTATGAAAACTGGGTGTTTTGCAAATGTTGAGCTTACAATACAGCTACTAATACTGGAAAAGCTAAATCAAAGTCCAAGTATACAGATTTGATGATATTCTTGCAGAAAAATGTAAATTTGGTCAAATCATGAAGGACACCTGGGTGACTTCACACTAAATGTCATGTAGCTTGCTCATTATTCAAGTTATCAGTCTGAAGCTTTGGACACCACTGGAATTACAACCAGAGTGATTATTTAATTATCTTATATTTAACTAGGCAAGTCAGTTAAGAACAAATACTTATTTTCAATGATGGCCTAGGAACAGTGGGTAACTGCCTGTTCAGGGTTCAGAATGACAGATTTGTACCTTGTCAGCTTGGGGGTTTGAACTTGCAACCTTCCGGTTACTAGTCCAACGCTCTATCCACTAGGCTACCTTGCCGCCCCATGGCTAGATGGCTTTGGACATACACTGCTGCCCTCTTGTGGACACCATCGGAATTACAACCAGAGTGATGGCTAGATGTGGGACCTTTCTGTTGCATTTCAAAGATGAGGATAGAAAAACAATACCATTTTTTAAGTTTTTCTTCGTTGTATTTTCTTCTACCAGATCTATTTTGTTATATTCTCCTACATACAATTCACATTTCCACAGACTTCAAAATGTTTCCTTTCAAATGGTACCATGAATATGCATATCCCTGCTTCAGGGCCTGAGCTACAGGCAGTTAGATTTGGGTATGTCATTTTAGGCAAAAATTGGAGAGAAAAAAATGGGTCCCTAAGAATTACAATATACAATTACTAATTGTAATGTTACGATACTGTTACTAATTGTAATGTTACGATACTGTTACTAATTGTAATGTTACGGTACTGTTACTAATTTTAATGTTACGGTAATGTTACTAATTTTAATGTTACGGTACTGTTACTAATTTTAATGTTACGGTAATGTTACTAATTTTAATGTTACGGTACTGTTACTAATTTTAATGTTACGGTACTGTTACTAATTGTAATGTTACGGTAATGTTACTAATTTTAATGTTACGGTACTTCTACAAGATGGTGCCGGTGCTCAAGAAGCAGAACATTTGAGGTGCCAGTACTCTGTACAGGACAGTACCAGTCCAATTGAACCGTTGGCGGTGTCAATTTCATTCATTCAAGTCATTCATTTATTTATTTTTTTAATCAAATCAACCCAACATCATCATCATCACCATTTAAAGGATAAGTATGGAGAATAGAATGATCCAGTCACCTGGCTGTGTGGTCTTGGACATCCACACAGTTACATGTCTTTGTTGTGCTAGCGTCGACCAATCGGAGAGGCTGTAGACTGTAGTAGGTGTTGTACTGTCTGCAGGGCTTCTTGTGTCTATGGAGGAGAGAGAAATAAAACCAGGTTTTTTTATCACATTTTTTTGGGGTGCCAATGCTCAGTCTATCTGCACGTGAGGGACTGTCACCAAACAAATCTTGTTCTCATTGAGACTGACGTGTCTGATTTGAAATCTGCCGTGAATCCTTTCAGGCTGGCGAGATTGGCTCACAGCACAGATTCCAGCCTCATACACACCAAAATGTT
The DNA here is from genome assembly GCF_036934945.1 of Oncorhynchus masou masou. Lineage (NCBI taxonomy): Eukaryota > Metazoa > Chordata > Actinopteri > Salmoniformes > Salmonidae > Oncorhynchus > Oncorhynchus masou. The sequence goes on along the minus strand of NC_088229.1, from coordinate 7,075,855 downwards.
TCGGTGCTTCTATGAAGGCAAAACCCGTGGCAGATTTTTATTTATGTACAAAGCCTGTTAAGGATTTTATTCCATACGTTCACATGGTTCATTTACCTTCAGTTTACAGCAGAAACATTGTTGTTTGGCGTTCATATGTACTG